>NC_060283.1:52610480-52659978 GCF_021613505.1 Equus quagga | reverse complement strand
TACTTCCCTGGTGGGTTCTCAGCCTCCACTCGCTGCCCTGCCTTCAGCTTGCCCCTTTTCAGAATTTGGGAGCCATATACTACGCTCCAAATCTACCGGAGATGGGAACTGACATTTCTCCCTGGACAACCAAATAACTGTCGGCATTATCAGAAAAGAGAGTTTAGTGCCATCTCTGTCACTCACTGGGTGACCTTGACCAAGTGGCTTCATCTCTCTGGGACTCAGCTGACCCACGTGTGAAAGGAACATGGGGGAAGGAGACAAGCCAGGTGATTTTCCAACAAAGCTACCACAGAACCCAGTGTGTAAAGAGATGTAAGTGGGGCTGCTGTGGTTGAAGGAAGGGAAGCTAAGAGAGGGATAACTTGGATCCCAAATGATCACTCACCCGTCCTCTTGACCCACTGATGCCCTTGAAGCTCCAGAATTTCTAGAAACCCCAGAGTACCATAACACAATTAAAAAATCCCCGTCTGGTCTACGTCTCTCTTTTCATAAATAGAAGAACAAGGAACTTGTTCAAGGTCATACAAGGAGTTAGTGGTCACGACGGAATTAGGACTCAGGTCCCCTGACCTCTAGTTCAGTGCTCTTTCCCCTCAGCATTTTGCCCCAATCTTGTTGTGGCCACTTTTTGTTTATTGAGTGGGAAACACCCTCCTGGCCCAAACATGAGCTCTGCCCTCTGGAAATGGAAACAGCAGCCCACACACAAATCATTGCCACCGCCCATGCAGCGGCACCCACATAGAGTGCCAGTGGTATAATCCTGACCCTTGCAGGATGTTTGGTTTATAACCAAGTATGGGATTCTGGAGGTCCCCAGAGCCTCTGATAAAGATCTCTCAGGGATTTGGATGAGCCATTAGTTGAGTCTTAAGCAACTTTGGCATTTGTCGTCCTACCAGCATAATGCTGAGTAATGCATAGTCTTGTATTCTTACAGCCTAATTCTTTCATGAGAATTGGTCTTCTCTCTCCAACTAGATACTCTACTCCATAATTAAACAGTGGCCCCATGCCTAGTTTGGTGTTCTGTACACAGTCGGTGCTTACTTAATTGTGCTTAGTCAATCCTACCTCTTCTCAAGGCCACTGGACTCATTTCTGCTCATGAGATGAGAAGAGGAGCAATGTTAGAAGAGAGTTCCAGAGGCAGGCAAACTTTTGAACCTATCAGAAAGGACGTGGCACCACTCCGCCCAGCACGGCACAAGTGAGAATGAGCTAAGCTGGCAGCTAATGAGAGCATCCTACAAATAGCAGCTGCAAGTTTGGAGTGTTCACTGCGGCAGGCTGCGTGTGGAGCTCTGCTGTTGCTTAATCTCCAGGAGTGCTAACAACCTTGGATGGGCTTCCTCCTACCTCACTGTGCAGATGAGGGAGTGAGGCTCAGAGAGGGGACGTAACTTGGACGAGGCTTCAGAACTCCCTCTAGAACCCAGCTCTAGCTGGGTCCAAAACCCAAGTTCATGATCTCCAGATCAAGATGACCGAGGGCAATATGACTGGGTTCTGAAAGATCCTATGGGCAGCAAAAAGAGCTTGTGTGTGACATTGTTTGATATCCCTCTGCCTGGTCTCTGCCCTTCAGCCCACTCCGCTGTCTCCCCCTCCTGTAGCCTCCCAAAGAATTTAGACATGTCACCAAATGAAGCGACTAGAGAATGTGGAGCCAGCAAATTTGTAAACCAGACATATTAACATGGCCCAGAGACCTCTGGGAACTGGGGAAGGGGGAGTGCTGGCTGAGACATTAATGCCGCCAGAGATGGGGTAATGAATACAGAAAATCTGCAAAGTTTACCCAAAGGTCTTTAAATCGGGAACATTGTGATCCTCCTGAGCAGTCCCTCAGAGACAGATAGGAGGAACTAAGGCTTTTCCAAAGTCTGCGGGGGCTCCGAGAGTGTGGCGGGTAGTTGTTCAGGGATCTCAGAGTCAGACAGACCTGGGTCTCAATCTCAGATCCAGATTCTTCACTTAAGCCGAGGGACTTGGGGCAGTTGCTTAAGCCTTTAAACTTCAGTTGGCCGTCTGTCTCTTGGGAATAATAATAACATCTACCTCAGAGTGTTGTAAAGACTAAATGAGATTCTTGCTGAGTGCTTAGCACAGCATCTGGCATATTGTAAGCATTCAATAAAGAGTTCTTACTATTGTGATTACTTATTAATATTCTCCAGGCTCAGCTTCTCATCAAACTCAATATAATTCTTTTCATAGCAGAAGAGACTAAACCTCCAGCTCAGTCACACCATTTGGGGACCAAGCCCATCCTTGGGCTCAGACTCCAATGCACGGATTAGCCCTTGCCCTCTGGTTCACACACACTTTGCAGGGTTTGCATGTCTGGAGGCCTACCCGAAGCCCCCTGGGGGAAAGATAACTGTGCAGGCTTTATGCAGGGACAGATCGGGTGGCGGCTCAGAAAGAAAATTACGCAAACCCCAGTATCTTTAACCTTCTTGAAAACTGATGAAGCTGCCAGAATATCCAAAACCATAAAATCACTTCTAAAGTTCTCATTAGCCTTCCCACAACTGTAGAGTCAAAATATTAGAGCTATAGTATTCTACGGCATCTTAGAAGTCATCTGGTCCCACTTCTTCATGTTACAGATGAAAACACTGAGTCCTGGAGACAGGGTGGAGCTTTGAGTAGAACCACAGACTATTAGAATTGCAAGGCAATAAAGGGAACCACACAGGGCTGAGGATGAGGCCGAGTGAAGAGTTTCTCCGGATCTGGTGACTCTGGACACCCCCTGCGCCCCTAAACCCGTGGTGTTCTGATGACGGTTCAGAAAGGCACTGTGCTCTCGGTGTTTTTCCACCTCTGTCTCTCTTGGTGGCTCCTTCTCTCTTGTGTGCACGGCTGTGTAACGGTTCTGGCATGGATTTGTGGTCAGATTAAGCCAAGTACTTTTCTATATTCTTGTGCTCATTGGGCTCAGTGTCCCTGGAAAGTTGAAGGAGCAGCTTCCCCAGGTGAAAACGAGGGGGATTTCTTCCTAGGGCAGTCCTCACAACTCTGTCAGAGGTAGGTGGCAGGGAGATGTTGAAGAAAGAAAATCAGTGTGAATCAGGAGAGAGGAACCAGAGACCCAACTCAGAGAAATGGGGACAGCTCTGTGAGGAAAGGAGGCGAAGGGGCAGGGACCACATCTGCATTGTCCACTGTGGTATCGAGAGTGATCACACCTGACACTCAGGAAATATACTCTCACTGAATGAATGAATGAAAGAAAGAGTGAGTGGAGAGAAGGAGACAGAGATATGTAGCCTATCAGGTCACTTGGGAAACCAGACAGGAGAAGTAAGCTGATCAAAGGGCCATTTAAGCATATACAGGAAATAGGAAAGTAACTAACGTGCATGGAGCCCCCACTGTAGACGAAGCCTTGTGCCTGGCCCTTCTGTGTGGCATATCGTAGAAGCCTCATTAAGCTCCTGTGACACAGGCATTGCCCATTTCACAATCAGGAGTACTGAGACTCAGAGCACTTTTGAGTTTGGACAGAGGAAAGCCTTCTTGGAAAGAGTCCGGAAAGGAAAGATGAACTCTCCTTCTTTAGATGTCTTGTGTCCTGGTTATTCTTCACTCCCCCCATCCCCTGCCACCAGATTCATCATCTGCCTCTTTCTGTTGTGCTCCATGCCTTGGGATGCTGAACTCTGTGATCTATATCACCCAGACTCCCTTACACGTGCCTACTGACTGGGTTGACCAATGGGACGCATGGGTTGGAGATTGGAAAGCAGGAGAGAGAGAAGTTGGAGCATTTATTACTCTGCTCCCTCTCTGCCTTGTAATCCTCTCTAGCTGTGGCCCTTGTCAGACAGACCCTCTTCATCACTTCAGCTCTGCCCAGGCTCTGGTAACAGCTTTCTCTCCCCTGGCCCCAACAGCATGCCGTTGCTTCCTCACTGTTGCTAAGCTCTCAGTGCTTAACCATCCCTCCATGCTTCCCTGAACTTTGCCCATATCTCTGTAAATAGTCCTTTCATTCAACTCTCTTCAGTTAAACCCTTCTGAATGACATGCCCTTCTCTTCTCTGTGCCTTCATTCATTCAGTTGCCAAAATATGCAACCGAGTCTCTTCCCTTTACTCCAATCCAGAGATTCCCAAGCTTACACCACAATCCCTGTGCTCCCACCCCTCCAGTCCTCCAAGAAGTCTCCTGGACTATTCCCATAAACAACAATGCTGTTGTTCCCATGCTGGGCTGACTTCAGGGCTGAAGTCCCCTGCTCTGTTGTCTCTGGGGTTCTGTGACTGATTGGGTTGTCAACCTGCTCATCCTGGCAATTGGAATCCTAAAACCACAAACACATTTTCCTGGAAGGAACGTTAGAGATCATCGCCTCCCACCGCTTTTTCTACAGATGGGAGGTGGAGTCTCAGAGAAACGGTCATGTTTACGGTCACAGGTACATAGATAGCTAGCTCCAGAGCCTCATCTTCTGATCACTTCAACTTGCTGTATTATTGCACTGGGCACTTAGTAGGCCCTCAACATGCTGATGACTCATACCTTGATTTTTATTTCTAGCCCAGTCCTCTCCCCAGAACTCCAGACCTGTAAATCCCACTTCTTTCTCAACATCTCCACTTGGATAAGTAACAGATGTCTCAACATGTCCAAAGCTGAGCTTGGAGAAGGTTGGCTGTGTGTGAGTGTGTGTGCTTGGTGGCAGTGGATGGGGAGCAAGTATTCATTGCACATTAGTTTTCTATTAGCTAGAAACACTATTTTAGCTGATACTTGTGGTGATACTAGAGTACATTGGGCAAAACAAGGCATGTGTGCTTCTACAGTGCTCTTTTTTTTTATTTTGGTGAGGAAAATTGGCCCTGAGCTAACATCTGTTGCCAATCTTCCTCTTTTTGCATAAGTAAGATTCGCCCTGAGCTAACATCTATGCCAGTCTTCCTCTATTTTGTATGCGGGTTGCTGCCACAGCATGGCTTTGATGAGTGGTGTAGGTCTGTGCCAGGGATCTGAAACCATGAACCCCAGGCCACCGACGCAGAGCACACAAACTTGACCACTATACCACCAGGCCAGCCCCAGTGCTCTTTGTTTTTTTGCCTCTGATTTTTAAAAGGACTTTATCCTATTGGAATTGCCTGCATGACAGAACTGCAAAATGCATGTGTAAGTGGGAGAATTATATGTGATTGATCAGAGATCAAGTGGGCAGCTATGAAATACCAATGACCTTCACTGATCCTAAGTTTCTCCCTCCAGCAAACGTAATCGACAAATTCAACTGCTTCTTAAGACTGCACCAAGTCAGGAAAATATAACCAGGTCAACGGCAAGAGGACTGTGTGAAGCCTCCAATTTGCTACGGCAGGAAATTACACATCCAGTGTCCTTAACAGCCATTCCAACTTGTTCAGATGACGACTCAACAGGGAGGGCCCCACTTCGGTCTTTTCAAATGTCTCTGGAGTTGGAAACCGGGCTTCTCAGAAGATAATCCCTCCTCTGATTTCTTCAGTTGAGTTCTCTTATGCACTATGAAGAAAAAGTACTACAATCAGGAACTGTGCCAAGGTTGTACGTCAGCCCTCACACCTTCTGTCTGTTGGACTGAAGATGGGCCATCAGTTGATGAACAACCCAGAAAGTCTCCTTTATCTGTTTCCTTTGGTTGATTCTTAGGAAATAGGATGTGTTAGAACAATTATATTCTAAACGTCTTTGAATAGAAATTAGAAATGAAGCAGAGAAGGAAAAAACGGAAGCAGAAAAAGATCAAAGTAGGTCAACTTCTTCACGACAAGCTGATTACAGGTGTTGCTCTTCTGCACCCACACACTGTTGATCGTGCTGTCAGGGAAGACATCTTCCTTCCTAAAGACATTTTCCTTAGCAGCCTAAGTGAGCTTTAGTTTCTCCTGAGGTGAAAACTCTGTTTTTCATGAGACATGCCCCTCCCAGACTGGAGGCTAAAGGGGACTTTGTCTAATGTCTTCATTGTATCCCCAAATACCCAGGCCAACAAGGGAAGAGTGTGAATGAACATAGACACAGGCATTACCCCTCGAACAGAGAAAAAGCCTGAAAGCCTCTTCTAGTTTGAAAGAAAATCTCAAACTATAGGAGAAGGGTCTTGCTGTGATACGATGTACATGTCGGAGGTTGTTTACAAGGTCCTTCCTAAAAATAATATTTTAATAAGTGCTCAATTACTAATGCTGTATAACAAACTGCTCTAAAATGTAGTGGCTTGAAACTAGCACCATTTGTTGGTTCTCACAGTTCTGTGGGTTTACTGCGGGGGTCTTCTGTTGGTCTTTCAGGGCTCACCTATGCCGCTGCATTCCACAGGCAGCTCTGCAAAGCCCTGGGCTCAGCTGCAACAGCAGAAAAGCCTGGGCCTCTCTCTCCATGTGGTCTTTAATCCTCAAGGAGGCTGAACTCTGCTTTTTCACATGCCAATGGCAGCGTCCCAAGAAAGTGAAAGCAAAACCTGCAATGCCTCTTAAGGAGTAACCCAGAAGATCTCATAGTGTTGCTTCCTCTGCGTTGTATCTATCGGTCAATGCAAGTCAAGAGGCCAGCCCAAGCTCAAGGGTTGGGAAATAGACTCTACTGCCTGACAGAAGCACCTGTAAAGGGACCCAGCAGAAAGACGTGGGCCTAGGGGAGGCATGGCTCATCAGGGGCCATTATCATAACAATCTACCACACAACGCAATTGTCAGATCCAAGCATACGGGGGCCCAAAGGGACCAGAACAGGAACCCAGGCCTCTTGACTTCTAGTCCAAGCATCTTCACACTGAACCAGTTATTCCAAACAACCGCGCTCAACTTCGAGGAGACTCAAACACATCATGGTGCTGACTGCAGCTTTCAGCATTAGCCTATCAGATGTGGAGGTCTGCCTTCTGCTCTGAGCCAGCCCTGCAGCTTCCCGCCCTTCCCCTAGCTTTGCACAGCGTCTTTGTACACATTGCAGTCTCAAAACATTCTCCATAAATTTTAACATGTTGCCAAGGAATTTTTGCAGTGGAAACTTTTTTTTTTTGCTGCAGAGAAACTGAATAAGAGCAAACCCTTCATCGGAGGACACATCTAGGAAATTAACTATTTTTAAAGAAGAGTACACGAAATCACAAACAGTCACAGCTGGTCCACTTAGCGGTATCGCCATACATGCCTAAGTAAATGTTGGAATCCCAAGAAAAATCCACTGTGCGTCGTGTTCCAGAAACCCACTTTATAAATGGTCTGCTAAGATGTGTACATCTTGTATATTTAAAGTGTGTAATATATATTTTCATCCCTGCTCAGCCACCCTCGACCCTTATATTTAATTCATCAGCGTTGTCAAAAAGCGTTTCCATATAGTACTGAAATTTCACGTGGGACAGAGCAAAGAGTCTCCCAGGCCTGGTCTCTTTCTCTAGGAATGTGGTTCTCAACGGAGGACATTTTTGTCCCCCAGAGGACATTTGTCAATGTCTACAGCATTTTTTATTGTCACAGTGGAGGAGAGGTGCTACTAGCTGCTGGGTAGAGGCCAGGGATGCTGCTGAACATCCTGAGATGCACAGGACAGACCCCAAAACAGAGCATCATCTGGTCCAAAATATTAATAGTGCCGCTGTTGAGAAGCTCCGCTCTAGGAGTTCACAGTGATGGCATCAGGGCTGGCCTGTTTTATGATCAATGAAAACCTGACTGCAGGGCTCTATTTAAAGCATAGTTTTCTTCCATTCAAATGTGTTTAAAATATTTAGAAGAAAACAGACATGGGAGCACATTTCTGGTTCTGGTTAAGTTACGAAATACATAGTTTAGAAACGAGATTATTTTCCATAGTGATCAGGCATTCAACACAAAGGAGGGGCAACTGCATACGTCAGAAGACAGCTGCCAGGTAAATATTTTCCTGACTCCAAAGAGATGTTATGGGCTTTCACTCAGGGATGGAATTGCCCAGGTGAGCTGCTACTTTTCCTTCTGTTTTCTGATTTTGATCTGGAGGCAGATGGAGCAGCCGCTGATGTAGAATCAAGGTTTTTGAGGCCCTTCCCCATTATGAATAGGAAGCTAGCGTGCTCCCCACAAGGGCCTGGAGAGGCAGGTGGAGCGAGACAGGGCAAGGTCTGGACCGGTCAGTTGCTGAAACACATCGTTCTGGAATAGGTCCTCTCTCCCAGGATCCTCTCAGTGACCGAGGCCCAGGAGAGCCCAGCTGGGGATGCCAGTAGCCAGCACTAACTGTAATGGCAGAAAGTAAAGAGTCTTACCTCTGTCATGTGAGCCAAGGAACTCAAACTTTGGGGATTTGCATAATTTACCTAACAAACACAGACTGCTCTCACGAGGCTCCTGAGAATACCAGTCTCTCCCCTCCACACGGGTGAGTAGTGGCTGTTGGGAGGAGACAAGGCTGCTACTGAGTGGATGGAGGTGTGAGGGGCAGCAGGGGCTGCTGCTTCAACTCAGGCGCTCTCAGCTCCCGGCTCAAAGAGGCCAAGAGTGGAGAGAGTGTGATGTGGGCATGGGCCACACAAGATGAGTGATGCTCAGGACTGCTGTAGCAGCAATAGCAGCAGAGTCAAGCTAAAGAGAAGTAGGACAGAGCAGAGACCTGGAGAGCATCTTCTTAATTTTTTTTTGCCATGTGGAAAGTGTTGTTGAATCATTCATTCATTCAGCCAGCCAGCCAGGCTTCATTGAGTCCAAACTCTGTGCCAAGCACATGGTGGAGCGTTAAAGTTGACTAAGATAGGGTAGATCCCCGGCCCCCCCGAGGTTTAACAGGAAATAAGGGTGTGGGCTTGAGCATCAGCTACCTGGGTTTGCCTCCCAGTTCTGCCACTTCCTGGGGCAAACCCTTCAACCTCTCCGTGTCTTGGTCCCTATCTGTCAAGTTGGAATAATAATAGTGCCCATATTAAAGAGATACTCAGGGCATTAAGTGATATAATTTAGACAAAGAACTTAGCACAATGCCTGGCTACCCACAGAATGAGTATCCCATAAATGTTAGTTACTGTCACTGCTGCAAAGTGGTGATGAGACAGATGTGGAAACAGGCAATTGTTAGCCGCTCGTAGAGCCCTGGTAGACAGTGGGGCTCGCTGAGGGAAGACGGAGCGTTAAGACGGGAAACAGTCACTGGAAAAAAGGGAGAGAAGACCCCAAAAAAGCCATTATGGCTGGTGTATCTTTTCTTTGTTTTTTGCTTCTGCTTGGGCCGAAGAACAAACATGTAGGAATGTCTCCATGAGAGGAGAACTCAGACACGACTGAAATACAGGTGTGGGTTGCGTAACCACAGGGACACGTTCTGAGAAAGGTGTTGTTGGGCGATTTTGTTGTGAGAACATCATAGAATGAACTTACACAACCCTAGATGATAGAGACAGACTACACGCCTGGGCTCTGTGGCACTAATCTCATGGAACCACCATTGTAGATGCGCTCCTTTGTTGACTGAAACGTTGTTATGCGGCTCATGACTGTATGGAGAGCACTCACCCACACCCAGCAGGCACACCCAGTGATCTCTTTGATCTTAGAACAAACCTATGAACACCACCTGTATGAACTGCCATGGAAAGTACCACACGTGGAGTGGCTTCAACAGCGGAAGTTGACTTTCTCAGTCTGGAGGCTGGAAGTCCCAGATCAGGATGCTAGGAGGGCTGGTTTCTCCCGAGACCTCTCTCTGAGGTGTAGATGGCCACCCTCTTGCTGTGTCCTCGCGTGGTCCTCCCTCTGGGCACGCAGGCATCCCTGTGTCTTTTCTTCTTCTCATATGGACAGCAGTCCTGTTGGATTAGGGCCCCATCCTCCAGCCTCGTTTTAACTCAACCACCTCTTTACAAACCTTCTTTCCGGATTCGGTTATATCCTGAGGTCCTGGGGGTTGAGACTTCGACGTGGATTTTGAGAGAAAACAGATCAGCCTAACAGCAGGGGTGTGTCCCCATGGCAGGCCCTCGGGGAGGCCCTGTTCCTTGTCCCTTCCAGACTCTGGTGGCTGCCCGCATTCTTTGACTTGTGGCCGCATCACTCTAATCTTTGCCTCCGGGTCACGTTGCCCCCTCCTGTGTAATTCCCTCTGCCTCCGTTTCCTAAGGACATTTATGATGGCATTTAGGGCCACCTGGATAAGCTAGGGAAATCTCCTCATTGTAGGATCCTTAGTCGCATCTGCAAAGACCCTTTCCAAAATAAAGCCACATTTTCAGGTTCCTGGGATTCGGATGTAGATATCTTTTTGGGGGGCCATTTTTCAGCCTACTAGAGCACCCCATTATACAGACGGGAAAATTGAGGCTCTGCAAAATGAGGCAGCCTGCCCCACATCAGAGAGAGAACAGAAGCAGAGGCAGGCTTCCAGACACAGGGGTCTGAACTCAATCCACGGCTCTTCCCAGTCAGCAGGCTGTGCCCCGGATGAAAGCAGGACGAGAGGAGGACCCTGCCCAGGAGGACACCTCACCGAGAGGTTCCCGGATGAGAGGATGAGCACGGCAGCTCTGCAAGGACTGTGTACTGGGAGAACCCCGTTATCGTCTGCTTGGGGTGAAGCCAGAGACGTGTACTTGTGGGCAAGCAAATTCCTAGAAGCAAGGAATGCGACACACGCCTCAGCTCCAGAGAAACCAAATTTATTTTGGAAAATGTCTCAGGTGCACAGGGCCAGGCTGCTGGAAGAACTCTGCGGTGACTCCGCTCGGCTGGCCGAGGCTGGAGACGGTGTTCAGTCTCTTCAGGAATGAGGCAGCGGACGCGGGAGGGCTTGCCGAGTCTTGTTCAAAGAGACGCTGGGAGGCAAAAAGCCTCAGTGAGGGGCCGCCTGCGCTGAGGTGTGGAGAGCACGTGGGAGGAGGATGGGCTCGGGACGCCGGCAAGTGCTCTTTTGTTTGAAGAAGGAGGCACTTGCCACAAGCAAAAGGAGGAGGTTGGGGGCCAGCTCATCCCGCTTTGCCTGGGACTCTCCCCACTTACGCATGGAAAGTTCCACCCTCAGGAAACCCCTTATTCCTGCACAGAGACAGCTGTTCCCCAGGCCCCAGCACTGACTTGAGTCTAATGAGCCCCCTAAAGGTATTTCCAATGGCAAGGCCAAGGCCACAGCTCTGTCTCCTCGGGGACGGGGAAGGGCCTTGTCTGTAAACTACCCCCAAGGAGGCAACATAAAAAGAGACGCCTTTGCTGGAGATGAGCTTGGCTGCCCCAACGAGACTCCAGGCAACGGGCTTCTGCACAGTAAAAGGTTATCCCTTGTCCCCGTAGCAGGTGGACTCACACAGTTCTGAGCTAGTGTGGTGCCTCCACAGAGCCGGGGGTTCAAGTTCTTTCTATCTTGCCGCTCCACCATCACCAGGGCGTCACCCTTGTCCACAGGGACTACCCTGTTCATGTCCTTCACCGTGCCATGTCTGGCTTCTCGGCTCTCCCATCCCCCATGTACACAATTCCCTATATTAAGTTCCCTCTGGCCAAGAGTCTAGAGAGGTTTCTGCTCTCTGGTTGGGTGCTGACTGGTACCGTCTGACCTGAAAATGGTAAGAACCGCAGAGAGAGAAACGGGCAAGAGAATGCCACAAACACACCCATTTCAGACACATCTGAAGAAGGGAGACAGCACAGAGGGGCCTGGGCATTCAGCGGCTAGATCTGAGATGGAGCGAATGTCTCGCGTGTGTTGTCCATGGGTAGATGGTTTGAGCTGAGTGAAGCTGCAGCATCTCAGCCTGGATGGAGGCTGTGTCAAGGAGCTCCTGAGTAGAGGATCCCAAGATTGGCGTGAACTCAAAGGGAGCGGGCAGGCCTGGGGTGAGGAGGACAGGTGGTACTCAATAGGTTGGCTGGAGGAAGCAGGAGTGGATGCCAGGAAGGTTCTAGAAGGGGCAGGCAGTGGGGTGGTCAGGAAAACATGCCTACATGTCCAGGACATTGGAAAGAGGAGGGGAGAGCCACAGAGTCAATAAAGGGAGGTGGCAGGAGACTCCTGGATGACGAGGTAGGTCAGCAGGGCTGGTCAGTTTAGGCCTATGTTATGGGCTGAACTTTGTCCCCTAAATTCTGATGTCGCCGTCCTAGCCCCTGGTAACTCAGAATGTGACTGTATTTGGAGACAGGGTCTTTAAAGATGTAATTAAGGTAAAATGAGGTCATTAAGGTGAGCCCTCATCCAATCTACCTGCTGTCATAGTAAAAAGAGGAGGTTAGGACACAGACTGGCAGTGAGGGAGGACCACATGAGGACACAGGGAGAAGGTGGCCATCTGCAAGCCAAGGAGAGAGGCCTCAGAGGAAACCAAACCTGCCAGCGCCTGCGTCTTGGACGTCCTGCCTCCAGACTGTGAGAAAGTACATTTCTATTGTTTAAGCTGCCCCGTTCTGTGGTATGTTATTGTGGTGGCCCTGGCAAACTAACACAGTCCCTGTTTCCAAAGCATTTTCTTTTTTTCTGCTTTTTCTCCCCCAAATCCCCCCAGTACATAGTTGTATATATATATTTTTTAGTTGGGGGTCCTTCTAGCTGTGCTATGTGGGATGCTGCCTCAGCATGGCCTGATGAGTGGCGCCGTGTCTGCACCCAGGATTCGAACCGGCGAAACCCTGGGCTGCCGAAGCGGAGCACTCGAACTTCACCACTCAGCCACGGGGCCGGCCCCTCTTTTATTTTTAAGAAAATTAAGACATACATAAAAGTCTGAAGAATACTAAATACACGTGCTCTCATTATGCCGAATTAGCAACTGTAAAAATATTTTCCTATTTGTTTCAAGCATTTTTGGTAAAATAATTAAAACATTACAAGTATGGTTCAAGTCCCTTTGACCACAACACTTTCCCCTTCTCTCCTTCCTCAGAGGCGATCACTGTGAAGGAACTGATGTGGATTGTTTCAATCTGGGTGCCCAGGAAAAACATGTGGAATCGGTTTGTGTGGGGTTTCAATTTTTTGCAATCACGCTACGTGTCTTGTGAACCTCAATGCTACCACGTTGTAACCTCGTGTGTAGGATTTCTCACAGTACAGCTGGCAAACCAGGGTCAGATCAGCTGGTACAGGACAAGCAGGGCACACAATACCAGTGAAGGGAGTAGTGACAAAATTATCCCCTGAGACTCAGTCAGAGAGTTTAATTTATTACTAAATCTTTGCTATGAGCTAATTTCCCTCTTTAACAAAGAGAAGACACAGGCTCTAAGTTTTCCACAAGCAAAGGTATCTGGCTAGCTTTTCATACAATTGCCATTTTCCATGAATTGACTTTTACGATTACTTTCTATTCAAGATGAATGATTTTGGTCTTTCATTCATGACATTAGAATAACTTTGTCCTGTAAAACCAATTTAAGTGTAAAAAAGAAGATAGATTTAAATATTAAGTCAATAATGGTACAGATGGTGTGTGAATATTGAAAATTAGTGAAGGGCATTCACAAACAGGATTCTGGGAAGAGTTGGAAATGCCCGTGAGCTCGAGGTGTCTCCAACTATCAAACACCCTGACAGCGTCTGGCGCTGTGGAATGTGTTCTATTCATTATTTGTTGGAACCCCATAACAACTCTGAAGAAGGGACGACTAAGCCTCTTTTGCAAATTAGGAAACTGAGGCCCAGAGGGGTGAAGTAAGTGGCCCAGCCCATATTTGAACTGTCTGACTCCAGGACTCATGTGTTTAAGCCATGCCTACGACCCTGGAGTCTCGTCTTTGCCGGAAAAATGGGACTTAAAGACATGTCCTCTGGGGCCGGTCCCATGGCCAAGTGGTTAAGTTCACGCACTCCGCTTCAGTAGCCCAGAGTTTCGTGGGTTCCGATCCTGCGTGCGGACATAGCGCCACTGGTTAGACCACGCTGAGGCAGCATCCCACACAGCAGACCCAGAAGGACCTACAACTAGAATATGCAGCCATGTACTGGGGGGCTTTGGGGAGAAGAAGGAAAAAAAAATGAAAGATTGGCAACAGATGTTAGCTCAGGTGCCAATCTTAAAAAAAAAAAGGACACCTCATCTGAGGAATTCACAGGGTCGTCAAGAGGTCAGAACAATGCAAGGATGTGAGTGTGCTCTGAAACCTGAGGAATGCTCTCTGGGCACTGCGTGGGCGGGTGGGGGCTGCAGAAGACCACACTTGGTTTAATGCTCTGCTGTTGCCATCCTGAGATTCTTAACACTTTCGTCTGTGATTGCGTTTGGAAAGACATCCAGTGGGGCAGGGGAGCATGCACAGGAGGCCTGGAGCCTCTGCTCATGTGGGGCCTACCTCCCATGGCCTCCTCAGGATGGGGTGTCACTTCCCACTCTCTGAGTCCTGGCCCCTGGGCCCTGTCTGGCTTCCCTTCCCTGCCCCCACCCCACCACCGCTGCTGTTCTCTACCCCTCATGTTTGCGGGCCCTGCTTCACGGTTAATCAACCCTGGCCTAGGTATGGGCACAGGGAGGGTGGGAGCAGGGAGAGCTGGAGTCCAGCGTGCGCCCCGTGCAGACTCATGTGGGGTGAGGCGTGGCTGCCCTTCCCCGTTTGCAATGCCAAGACTTATCCAGTGCACACCTGAGCATGCGCCTCTCGTCCACCCTGCATCTAGGGACCCAGGGTCCTGGCACCAAGGTTGAACTCCCTGGGGCAGCTGGCCCAAAGGAAGGGGACATTGACTTCCCCACCCCCTGCCGGGCCCCACTTTTCGTTTTGCTCTGATCCCCACAAATTATGTAGCCAACCTTGAGTACTGACTCAGTGTAAGCGAGTACTCAGTGTGTGTCCATGTGTATACTGTGTGCACCCACTTGGAAAAGCAAGAATCCAAAGGGAAAACCCAGGAGGCAGGAACCGTGTTTAGAGAAGCCTCCAGGGGCAGGAAAATCCGCACGAATATGGTGGAACACAGATGAGAGAGGCCCAAACCCGTCTCCATCTCCCAGGCATCAGTGGCCACGGGCCCGGCTACGCATCTGTAAGGTGAGGAGGCCTGAGTCTCAGTGAGCCTCCGGGAACAGAATGGAAGTCTCTGGGCTCTCCCCCCAGATACGAGCCCAGACCCTCCACCTTCTGCATGAAACTTCAGGGCGTCAAGCTTCCCCAGAAGCCCCGGGGTGGCCCAGAGGGACTCCGGGTTAGGAATTCCTGGCCTGGAAGTGCTCTGGAACTCCTTCCAGCACCCAAATGAGGCAGTAAGGGGCACACTGCCTCCGAAGCTAAGGGCGTGGGAGGCTGGCTGAAATTTTAAAGCACGAAATGAGACTGCGAAGGAAAACTTTCAAAAGGGCAAGGGAGATCTGTAAAATGGCAGAGCGTGTGGAGGCTCTGAAAGCTTCCTGGGAAACCAGGCAGTGAGTTTTAAAAAGGACAAAAAGGAGAGAAAACAAAGGAAGTCCACAGTCCTAGAGGAGAAATTGATGGCTTAGCAGATAAAGACATGGGGAGGCTCCGGGAGACTGCAGGAAACGGGAGAATTCCGTGAAGCCGAGCTGACTCATGAAATGTTTGCACTAACGGGCCCCTGGGGAACTTACCTAAATTCCACGGTGGGAGTGACAGCTGCTAGCCTGGTCCCTGATGGGCCACTGATGGATTTCTGGGGCCAGCTGGCCAAAGCTCTGGAAAGAAAGAGCGAGTAGACACTGTCTCCAAAGAAAGCAACTCCAGGGCCTTGGGGAAAGTCAAGAAGGAGGAGGAGAGCAGACATGTGAAGTGAGGGGAGCAGAAATGGCACGGCAAAAATGCTTAAATTCAGAAAGGAAGACCGGTGTCGGGGGGAAAAGGGCAGAGAGATGACGCATCTGTCGGGGAAGAAGGCAAGCACAGGAAGGGCAGAGATGAAAATGGGAATGTCTGATGGTCAGGAGAGATGCGAGAGATGGATAGTCTTGTCTGTGGGAGAAGCCGTGAACACTTGAGTCACGCATTTCATAATTTAATTGCATAATTGGTAAAAAAAAAAAAAAATTAACAACCCACACAAAACAAGACCAAATGTGATTCGTGGACACCTGGATCCAACAAGAAGGCTCTCTGAGGAGCAGACGAGGCTGAACCCAGGGGCGGAATTAGTTTTCCAGAGCGTAGCTCCCCTAAGAGGGAGCACCACAGGTCACGGAAAGCGTCTAGCATCAGACCTGAGTTTAAAACTGGACCGGCCACTCCCAGCGCTGTGATTGCAGTCATTTAAGTTCTTCAAATTGCAGTTTCATTATTCGTCAAAGGAGAAAGTCATATTTGTCGTGCCTGTGCACAGGATGGTTTACAGGCTCCACGGAAAAAATGTGTGTGTAATAGCTTAGTAAACTGCAAATCATTGCAAATGTAAGACACCGCTGCTTTGCTCGTTTATTTGTTTATTACTAGTCCAAGTCCTCCCATTATCCCAGCTAAACAGAAACTGTTTGCAAAAAGTTAAACAAAGTCAAAATACCATAATAATTCAGTCCACTTTGTCCTTCATTTTGTTACTGTCATCAGGGAAATGTGGGCTGGAATGGGGCTTTCTCCAACCGTTCTTTCGCTTCTCCATCATTCATTCTACTCCTGGTGGCTGAGACCCTGCGGAGGGCCAGGCATCTTGCAAGTCCCCGGGGGACCGAATGTCACATTTTCTGTCTTGGGGAAGCTCATTGGCTAGTGAGGCTTTGTGTCCCAACAATAGAAAGAGAGGGAACATTGCCGGCGCCCCCCCACCTCCTTCACATTGGAGCACATCTAAGTGGAATTTTTGACAAGCCAAAGCAGGTTCTAGAGATTAATTTGACCTCTGCCCGGGCCACTGCTGGCTTTCCTCATTTTCATTTTCCTGAGACCCATCTCAGCTTTCGGCTTCGTGCGTAAATTCACCCCATCCTTGGAAGGACCACTTTTTTTTCAATTAGTCACAGCTATAGAATACGACCCCCCTCCCTGAGCTGCAAAAGCCTTAAGGACAAAAGCCTCCTTTCTCCCCAGCTCACTGGACTCTCAATGCCACGGCTCACGGTCTGCTGAAGCACTGGCCCTGGGAGCCTGTTGGTGCTCTGGGGGAACACAATACTCAGGAAGCTTGCATCCACGTTTCTCCCTAATCCTGCTCCTTCCTCTGAGTGGCTTCCAGAGCCAGAGCTGGGACCACGGAAAGCCGAGCCAGAACCACAGTCGTGCCCTTTGCAGGTTGATCACAGCTGGACGGGGAAGTTCACCAGGGGCTGCAGGAAGCACTGCAAACAAGTGGAAGAGCTTCAGCATCTGTCCCCTTGAGGCACTGCTACTGTCCCATGGGAGGGCGCCTCACTCTTCTTATGGCCACACACTATGGAGCACAGTAGACACATACTAGGTTATCAAGTCTTGGTGGCCCCTCCAAGCCTAGGAATTATTTGCTTAAAAAAAAGAATTGACCAGTAACATCCCCATGCTGGCCTCTCCCCAGCGCAGATCTCGTCCAGCTCAGCCCCCACTGCTCCCCGGCGTGGTCTTCTCCCTATCTCATCCCTCCCATCACACCACATCAAGACCGTTTCTTTTCTCTAAGAACAAACTCTCCTGCTTCTGGTACCTTTTCCAAGTGTGTTCAGGCCTGTCTATACTTTAGTTGATCCCAAACCCACTTGGCCCAGAAGCTGTTCTTCCCCGGAAGGCTACACCATCCTCTCTCCCCTGAGACAGGAGGACAGTCAGCCTACAGCTCCTCTGTGGTCTCGAGTCTATTATTATTCTGCTGCTATCAACTAAATGCCTTTTTATTGTTCTTGTTGTTTATTGGGGTAAAGTGTACATAACATAAATTTACCATTTTGCCTATTTTTAATTGAGTTGTTTGTTTTTGTTGAGTTGTAGGAGTTCTCTATATAAACTGCATATTATTCCCTTATCGGATATATGATTTGCAAATGTTTTCTCCCATTCTGTGGGTTGCCTCTGCACTCTCTTGATAGTGTCCTTTGATGCGCAAAAGTTCTTAATTTTGATGTAATCTAATTTATCTAGTTTTTCTTTTGTTGCCTATGCTTTTAGTGTCATATCTAAGAAAGCATCACCTAATCCAATGTCATGAACCTTTCCCCCTGAGCTTTCTTCTAAGAGTTTTACAAGTTTGGGTCTTTGATTCATTTTGAGTTAATTTTCTATATAGCATAAAGTAAGGCTCCACTTTATTCTCCTGCACGTGGATCTCTAGTTTTCCCAGCACCATTTGTTGGGAAGACTGTCCTTCCCCCATTGAATGGTCTTAGAACCCTTGCTAAAAACCAATTGTCCATCTTAAATACTTCTTCTCTGGAAGTCTTGTCTCATCTACCTTTCCCACCTTGGCACCCTGGTCACATCACTAGCATTAATCCAGTGCAGCATCTTGGGGTCCCACTTTTTTGGGGAGACTCTAAGCTGGCATGACCCTATTTTACTGCTGTTCACTTCAGATGCCGTCGCTGATATAGAAGATTCCTAATCATGTTAGCAGTGCCTTCCAATACAACTAAAACGTGACCTCCAAAGATCCCAGACAATAAGTCACAACAACCTTTAAACCTGAGTTAGTGGCTTGCTCACACCACCAGTGTCACAGAAGCCATAGGCAGGAGACCAGCAGAATGACACCAGGACTCAGGCTCTCCACCCTCAGTGTAGAGACCAAGTTGATGTGCCATTTCTAAGCATGACAGTCTTTGATCTTGAGTGAGTAATTCTTCACTCTGTCCCCATCCCTACCCTCCCCCAACCCCCTGTGAGAGACAAACCTATTAGAGAGTAAGACTTCTACCTTCTTGCCCTGTCTTAACAGGACAGGAAGTTGTGGAAAAGGCACATGGGCTTCTGGGGTCCTGTGAAACTGAGCAAGTCAGCTTTCAAGACTCGTGGGCTTTAGGCTTATTCTCAGAGGCATGACTTTCATCTTCACTGAGTCTGACCAACAAATTCCTCATTCCTTAGGACTAAACTACCAAAAGCAAGCACTTGCTCCACACACCATCTTCTACAACGACACCCATATCGATGATCCATCTATTGTTTTGATCTATGACAGCACCAAGGGGTGATTTGTTGAAAGTGGGAAGTGGGTTTTAGCTCATTCTCTGTAATCTTCGTCAATGATTTCCCAAACCTAAGAGAAAACATTTTTTCTTTGCAAACACAGCTGTAAGATACATACACAAAACTGCGTTCCCACCACACTGGCCCCACTCTCCTCTATGACGCTGGAGCCACTGTTCGCCATCCTGACGGCAAAGCCACACTCTCTCCTTCTACTTAAGGCCAAAACTTTGCTCCACTGTCACCCACCTAGCAGCTGTTCCAGCTCCAACCGTGCTCTGATTACATTCTCTTCAACCTCTTGCTTCCCTCCATCTGCTGATTTGACTTTTCATAATCACTGGGATCTGTCCCAAGGGAAAGAAGCCCAAGGCAGTGGTGGGGCATGTGGGTTGTAATTCTGGCACTGAACTTCACTAGTCATGCCATGTTCTCTAAGTCACTTCCTGTCTCTGTTCTTCTCAGCTCCTTCGTCGGTTGAATGAGGACAGTGGGACCAGCAATCTTCCATTTCCAGCTCTTCAGGTCCATTGTGGCAGTTACTTTTACACCCCGATGTCACATCCAGATGTTGCAACAGCCAGCCCATTGCTGAATCTCCAGCACTTGGAATGTTTTCCTCTCTGACTTTCTGCTGTGCCCTTTCATCCTGACACCTGCATTCTGTGGTCTCGTCTCTCAGACAGTGAAGTGTTTCTGAATCTGATTGGGTCCCATGTTTTGCCTGGTTAGATCATTACAGATTCACACCCTTTAATCTGAGCTGACTCTCAGTGCTGCTAAGCATTCCCCTTATGTATCCCTGAAGAACCTTGTCTCTTTCAGACATTTTCTCTTAACCCAAGTGCCCATCTCTAGCAGATGCTCTTGTGCTGTATCCTTATCTTCTCAGCGGGCATCCTTTCCAGGCTTGCTTCCAACTGCCTGCACCTGGCTGCCAAGCCTACTTTGCCCTCCCTGCCAGCGCGCGGGTCTCTGTCCACTAATGCGTCTGCAGGAAGTAGCCCTTGGAAGCAGCCCTAAACCAATGACTGATGGGAGCTGGTAGATAAATTCCCTGGCTCCCTCACCTCTCTTGCAGGATAATTCTGAGAAGTGTGTCTATGCTGGTTCCCAGAGTTCTCCACGTGATGAAGCTCCCACAGTGTTGGCTGGCCTTGAGTACATCCATTACTGGCTACCTTCCCCTCCCTCTCTCACTTACCTGCTCCCTTTGCTGCTGCTTTCTAGGATCAACTCCCAAAGACATCACTTGTCTCAAATCCTTGTCTCTGAGTCTGCGTTTGGGGATCCCCAAACCAAAACACCATCTCTCCTCCATCTGTCTCCCTCACAGCAGATAACCTCACATCCTATTTTGTGGAGAGCATTGAGGTCAGCTGAATTTACCTGGAGAGCTGGATAACTTCACCCGCTTGCCTCTAGATCCAAACCTTAAAACCTCCAAATCTCTCTATAAACCTTAGCTTTGGAAGGGAAGGGGGAGGGAAAGGCCAGGCATCCCCTGTCTACATTTTCTTGGGAATCCTTTCCACCTTGCAGTCCTTTCCACCACCTTTCTCTTTCTTCTAGCATCTTTTCCCTTTCTCTCTACTGACTTCTTCCTTCTGTCTGTAATCTATTGGAAAAAAATATCCCTTCCATTGAACCTGCCCCATGACCTGTTGACCTTCCCTGCTCTCTGAAGCTCCTCACTAGAATTGCTATACTCTTCATTTTCATGTCAGCACTGCCTACCCCTTTCTCCCTTCTTTGTGACCCGGTTTCCACCTAGGTCATGCTGGGAGCGCCATTGCCAGCTCATCAACTGTGCCTTATTTTCCAAATCCGTTGATCTTTGCTGGTCCTTATCACAATTTTCTTGACTGTTCGTCTTTAACTTGTTTGTCATACTTGGCTTCAGGAGATATTATAAAGCCCTGTTGTGATCACGTTACTCTCTTGCTCAAAATTCTTTGAGGATAAAAGATAAAAACAATTTTCTGATTCTTGCCTTTCAAGTCTTCCATGTCTGGCCTCTAACTTTACAGCTTATCTTGCAAACTTTCCACTACAGGCAACTGCTGTACTAATTAGCTCCAAAGTATGTCCTCTCGTGTCCCTTCTTGCCTTCCATAATTCCTTCATTCCATGATGTCCTCATTTTCTCTTCTTTCTCATGTGAACCATTCCTGGAGTCCCCACCCAGGGCCATTCCCTCCTCATTTGTAAAGTCTTTCCCGTTTTCTCCCAGCCCCGCTTCCTTATCTAATCTCCCGGTCTGTGCTTCCTTACTCGGCTCTTCTTTTCATGTATATGCCTTGTCTCTCCAGTGAGTCAGGGATCGTGTATAATCTTAGAGCCTGACATACGGCATTCCACGTATGTTTGCTGGTGTTGATAAAAATGAGCTAGACTGTCTAACTCAGTCCTGAAGAAGTCATGTACTTGTTGGCCGGCCCGTCCCTCTCTGGCAGATGGAAGATTGAAGACCCCTTTTCAGCAGAGATGAGTGGCACAGAGTTGTGTGTCTGGGGGTTCTCTTTGGAACCTCCTCCCTCTTCACTCCTTGGGCAGCCCCCAGGCTCCCACCTTAGGTTTATTCCAGCAGAGCCTAGTCTCAACCTATTTTCTATGACATTCCTCTGGAGACTCATGGAATGGGTGAGCCCCATATTACCTTTTGACAGATAAGGGCTTGAAGGCCTCAAAAGGAAAAGTAATTTGTCCAAGGCCACTGTGCTGACCAGTGGCAGAGTCAGGATGAGGATTCCTGTCTCCTCCATCCCAACCCAGGGCGCTCTCCTGCAGGCCGGGGTGAGAACTCACCTTTAACCTGCACAGGAGGAGATGGGAGACTGCACAGTATCTAGGAAAAGACCACAGCTTTGGAGGCACCTGGGTCTGTCGCTTACTAACCCTTTGACCTTGGGCAAATCATTTAATTTTTGACCGTCAGTTTCCTCATGTATGAAAATGAGCGTAATAGCATCTCCCTCAGAGAGTTACCATGAGGATTAAATGAGATGACATACAGAACATCACATTGGAAGGAGACATGGCGTAGTGTTGAGAGCACAGGCTTGATTTTGAATCCTGACTCTGGGATTTCTTGGCCGTATAACCTAGGGGGGAGTTATTTGACCTCTGAGCAAAAAACTTTGATTTCCCTATGTGTAAAATGGGGATAATGATTGTATTCGCTTCACTGGATGAAAGGAGAATAGCGAGTGTATGGCGCTCAGCACGGTGTCCGGCACATGGTGAGCCTTTTGCTATTAGAGACAGTCCCACCGCGTCTGGCGCACACCAGACATCCAGGGAACGTTAGTCTCCTTCACAAGCAAATACTGTAAACATGATAATGGGAACCACATTTTCACCATTCGAGCGAGCGAGAGAGGAGAAAAATATTTTCTGGGACTTTAGAACATTTTAGGCAACCACTGTTACTAATTACTAACCCCGTTCTGTTATTCGTGTTTGCGTTTTTCTCCTGCAATAACCTGCGAGCAACCCCAGGGTGGGTCTTGTCTGTTCATCTTTGCTTCCCCTGCCTGGACCACAGAATTGGGTACACAGTAGGCGATCAAAAATGCTTGCTGAGTCATTGTCACAAATAGGCTCTTTAGGAAGAAAAAAATGGAGGCCTTGCATGAAAAAAGTAATACAAAGTAGAATGATATTTACTTGGTGGAATAGAAATAGAAAATAATGAAATCCCAGAGTGCATTCTGCGTCAGATGCACACAGAGAGTGTGATGAAGTGTTCAGTGACTGCCACACACCCTATGAGGCTGTCCCGTTACTATCCCATTTTACAGAGGGAGAAACCCAGGCATAGAGAGGTTAAGTGACTTGCTGGAAGTTATGTAAATACTGAGAATAGAAGCGGGACTGGCATCCAGGCAGCTGGGCTGTGGAGCCGGGTTTTGTATAAGCTGCACTGTTCTGCCCACCCCTCACGGTGTGCCTCAGCCTGGTGAGGATCAAAGGAAAGCGACGCACAGACCCCCACGACTGTCGCTCCTGACAAAAAGGTCCCACCTACTCACATAGCTCAGGCCAGCCGAGATCGGAACTTGAAGCTAGGAAGACAGGAGAGATGACTTTCATGAGAAGTGTTTGCAATAATCCTAGAATTTCCTTAAAAAAAAAAGAGTGTTTTTCCTGACTAATGAACTGCACTCCCTTGCACCTTACATTTCCCCCTCCACCGTGGGGGGGTGGGGAGGTCTTCGCATCCCTCTCACTCTCCCTGAGAAAAGAGGCCTGAAGGCGTCTCGTCCATCCATCTTCCCGTTTCCTGCATGCCTAGGACAGTGCGGTCACAGAGCGCGCGTTCCATAAATAGTTATGGAATTTTTGAATTAAATTAAATCTTCACAGCGGAAAAACAAGAATGAAATAGTCCGTGAAAAAGCAGAAAGTAATCTGTAACATCACAGTGACAATGATTTATAAGATTTTATGGCTCTTTTTCATGAGGCAAATAATACATGCTCATGGTGGAAAAATGAGAAAATATAGATAGGCAAAGAGAAAAATGTTGAAATCGCCTAGGATTCCATAACTAACGTTTTAATTTATTTCTGTCTACTTTTCTCCCTTTTGCTTGGTCTCTGCCCACTGCTTGTCTCACATACAGACAATCTGCATGACAGTGGTAAGTGCAGGAGACCTATTTTCTGGTCATCTTTCCCCGTAACTCGATTTTATATGGGTTTTACTTTGCACCCACTGGATTAATGGGGCAATCTCTACTATTGATATTCATTGTAGGAAATTTGGAAAATCAAAAAGCTGGGACTAAAAACAGAAATAAAACTTAATCTCATGGGGCCGGCCTGGCAGCGCAGCGGTTAAGTTCGCACGTTCCGCTTCAGTGGCCCGGGATTCACCAGTTCAGATCCCGGGTGCGGACATGGCACCACTTGGCAAAAGCCATGCTGTGGTAGGCGTCCCACGTATAAAGTAGAGAAAGCTGAGCATGGATGTTAGCTCAGGGTCAGTCTTCCTCAGCAAAAAGAGGAGGATTGGCAATAGTTAGCTCAGGGTTAATCTTCCTCAAAAAAAAAAAAAAAACAAAAAACCTTAATCCCAGCACCAATCTCTCTCTGTCACACACACATACACACATATGCAAATACATAGAACACAATTGAAATTATATACAGAGCTTTATATTTTGCTTTTTAAGGAGAAAACCTCTTCCATTTACTCAGTGAATATTCATTTTCCTATATTTTCAAGTGTTCTTCAAAAGTACCAATCTCCATAGCTGTTATTCCGTTAGCTGGATGTTACATCTGTATTTTTAATGTGCTGTAGGCTGTTTGGCGATAGGCAAACTCTTAAAAGCTCAAGGTTCAAAGGATGATTCCCATATGGGCAAATGTTTCTTCTTTTTTAAACAACTCTATTGGAGTGGGATTTACATGCTGTTTTGTCCACCCCCTAGTAAGTGTGATGACTTTTAGTAAATTTAGGTTGTTGTGCAACCATCACCACAGCCCAGTTTTCAAATATTTCCATCTCCCCAATGAGAAATTCTAAGCACTTCAGCCAGGCTTAATAATTAGGAGAGAGGTCTGGGGCCTGGAACCATCTTTCTGCAGATCCAAACCCCACACAGACAGTCACTCTCTCTCCAGCAAAGTACGACCCGCGTGCCCGGACAGGGAGTCAAGATGCCCGAGTTGCTTAGAGGGGGCCCCACCATCTCTTCGAACATCCTCCTGAGGCCCATCAGGAGGCAGGACTTCCCTTGCCTGGACTTATCAGCTAATTTTAATGTTTGCATCTGGCATTCATTTCTTTTCCCTCTCTTCTTTCTTCTCCTCGGCTGTTTCCCTCCCCAATCCACCGAGGCTGAGACAGGTCATCCATCAGGCATCTCTGAGCATCTTGTCCTTTAGACACCAGCTCCATTTCTTCCACTCTTGCCTCCCTGCTGTCTGGTCTTCACCCTGCAACCAGAGGGACCCTGGTCCAAATCTCATCAGAGCCAGTCACTCTCCTGCTCAAAATCCTCCTCTGGCTCCCCATTACACTTGGGGTAAAATGCAGACTCCTTGGCGTGGCCTCTTCCCTGCCCAGTTCTCCAGCCTCATCCAGCACTCTCTTCTCTGCTCACTCTTCTCAGCCACATTGGTCTTCCTGCTGGTCCTAGCACCTGCCACACTTGTGAGACGGATGGACAGCAGCTTTTAACGATGAGGTAGCTAGTAACTAAGGTTTTTTTTGGCAGTTATTAATTGTAGCTTTCAGCTGTTCACCTGCCCGTTGTTAGCTGTGCTGCTGAGGTGATAAATTATCCCACTCCCATTAGGTTCCTCATAGATAACATCCCTGATGCTAGGGTTACCATGGTAATGGATGCCTGAGTTGTTTTTCAGAATTAAGAGTCAACTCCTGTCCAGTTCAGGCCAGTGGAGACCACCAACCCACCAACTGGGCCTGTGCAGGTGCCTGATATGTGAACTCCTGACATCAGGGAGCCAAAAAGTCCGCCCTCAGATCACATTAACGTCATCATTTTGTGAACACGTGTCCTATGAAGAACCATGAAGCTTGCCTGTGCTGGCGCAGATCATCAGTCACCTCAGTTCTCCTCACCTCCAATCATCTATTCCCACATTTCAGACCACTCTGCCCATCCACCCTACAAATATCCCTAGTCCCCATTTTCAGAGGGGTGGACTTGAGATTTGTTCTCCCTTCTCCTCGCTTGTCTGCTTTGTGAATAAATGCTTTCTCCACTGCAAACTCACTGTCTCGTTGATTGGCTTTTTGTGTGATAGGCAAAACAAACGTGGTTCTGTAAAACTTGTTTCCACCCCAGGGCCTTTGCACCTGCTGTTCCCTTTTCATTTCCTTACTTCCTCATTTCATTTGATCTCTGTTCAAACGTCACCTCCTTGGAGAAGCCTTACTTGACTGCTTGATCTTAAAATAGCCCTGCCCTCCTGCCCCATCACTTCCTATCCTTGTACCCTGCTTGCTGTGTTCCTCTTCATAGCATGACTTGCAGTTATATTCTAAGCTCAAACATTCATTGAGTGAATGAATGATTAACTCATACACAATTTGCTTTGACGTATGGAGACATACCCATAAAAAGCATGACCTAGAGGATCTGAAAATGTGATGGAGTGTGTGAGAAGAAGGCTGTGAATCCTTGTAGGGGGAAGGTGGTCTCTGGCGTCTCACTGTCTGGCTTCCAACCCACCATCTATAAGCTATGTTCATCTGGGCTAACTAGGGGCTATTTCTAATGCCCAGCTCTGGGGCCTCTGTGAAGACTAAAGGCCCCAATGTATGTAAAGCACTTCACACATAGGACCTGGGACATAAGATGCATTTTAAGGAGTTGGCTGTTCTTCATTATCATCACTCTACTTGTCAAATTAGGACCTAGAATCTTGACCAAGCCTGCTGAGAGGCTGCTTTGGCATCACTAAAGAATTGCATGGGACAGTGTGGCACTCCCGCAGCGTAGGGCAGCGGTTCTCAAAGTGCGTTGCCCAGACCAGCTGCGTCAGCATCACCTAGAAGCTTGTGAGCAGTGCAGCTCCGCAGGCCCACCCAGACTTCCGGGATCAAAAACCCTGGGGCGGGGCCCACGATCGGGGTTTAACCAGCCCTTTGGGTGCCTCTGATGCAGGCTTCCATTTGAGAACCACTTGGATAAGGCAGAAAACTGGTCCCTGCAGGCTGAGTCAGGCTCGCAGATATTTCGCATGGCCTGCATGATGGTGAAAATTTTGAAACTAGACGTCAGCATTTAAAATTTTGGAGATTTCAGATAAAATCTCAGATTTCCATCTCCTCCGTTGGCAGGAGTGGAGCGGGAGCTGCCCCTGAGACAGAGTGAGGAGTCTCTCATCTACCGCATCCACCCCCACTCCCTGTCACGCTACACCCGGCAGGCTTGCGCACACCTACACCTGTCTCCACGCTGGGTGACATCTGTAATAGAACTGTTTATCATGTCACTCAACAGAAGCCCACCCTGTACAGCTGGGGAAGCAGAACCCACGGTGGGGCGGTCAACTGTGTGCCTGTCATGACCCGGTCCAGATAGAGTACAAGGTGACGAGGCTCAGACCCGCTCTCTTGGGGGAACAAAGGCAAAGGGACCAGCTGATGGAACGAGGGCCTCCCAGAGCCCCTGGTCCTGCCAGTCCAGCCTAACACTCCAAGGTTCAGCCACATAGATGCTTTCAAAGGTGAGACTCTGGATGGTACAGACCACTTCCCTTTGCCTGGGAGTCTGGGTGTGAGGAAAGAGCTGGGAGCTGGTAGAAAGGGTCTGTTAATCATCTCTGCTCTCAACGTGATGGAAACCCTGGGTGGGGAAGAGGAATGGGGGAGGGGGCTGTGCTGAAGAGGGCCCTGGACCTCTGTGGGGGCCCAGCCGGGACATGAGGCTTTATCATGCAAAGCGAGCACCCCTCAGTGCAGTCAGAGCCACAGCCGGAAGGAACAAAGGCACAGTGGCCAGCGGCTAAAGTCATGACGGCATAGCAAAGGCAGCTTAACTCTGAGCCACCCGGGTTATTTACTTCACTTGGGAGGTGAGGGGCGGCTGGAGCCTGCAGGACCTGAGCTGGTTTCCAGGCCTTGGGGAAACCCCTTCACGCAGGACTGAGCCCACGCCACCCACGTGGAGACAGGGACTCAGTCCTTCCTGCACCCACCCTGCCCCCTTCTCCTCAGGAGCTTGTCCTCCCTGAGCACCTCCTGGACTCCCCACTGTTTCAGGGACTCCCCTCCCGGGCATTCTTCCCACTGCTTTCTTTCCTCTTCCTCCTCCCTTCAGATCAACCCCACTCCCCCCTCAGGAATGTCTTTCCCCAGAAGTGACCCCGACCCTGCCTTGACACCCCTCCTCACTTAACCGGGGCCTGCTTCCCTCAGCTTCCCCTCCAGGCTCTGATTATAAAGCCATCTTTCTCCCTCACCTCCCCTCCTCTCCTCCCGGCCAGGGGACAGCCAGCACCTGTAGACAGCTCTGCTGCCTTCCACTTGTCCGCCTCCCCCAGCAACCCCTCTAGTATGCTACAGAGGAGGAGGGCCCCCCCCCCAAGAAGAGGACCCGATAGGGATCAGGGAGGGAGAGAAAGGGCTGTCTCGCAATTCCCAGGAGAAAAGTTATGGAAAGGACGGTGAGTGTGTGTGAGCAAGAGCCAGTGGTGTTTGTTGGGGGTCAGAGGGTGTTGAAAAGCATGACGGGTAGAATTATGAGGAATGGTGATTTAACCTAAAACAGTAGTTTCAAACGTTTTTGGCCATGACCCACCTTAAGGATTACATTTTACATTACAACGTGGTGCGAATATACCTGAAACCTTAGTCTCACAGAACAATGCTTACCCTTAGTACACAGGACACAATAATATTTTGTATTATTTTCTTCCATACTTGTCTTCTGTTGTGTAATTAGAAGAAATATTTATTTAAAATGTGTAGTTTTAGACCTATTAAAGTGATTTCACAACCCGTTGGTGGTTCATAGGCCACAGAGGGAAAAGCGATGGCCTGAAGGTGGGCAGTTGAGAGGGAATTTATTACTGGTTTCTAAGTCTGCGAAGGGTGATTAATAAATGATAGCAGATAAGGATAGCTGACAGGCCAGCTCTGAGCACTTCACTGGCCGTCTTACGCAGCCTTACAAACCTGTGAGGTACCATTATTATCTGCAGTTTACAAATGAAGAATCGGACGCACCTCGAGCTTATAGCACGGTGTTGGGGCTGGTGGTCGGCAGAGCCAGGATTCAACCCTGGCAGCCTGTCACAGAGCCCTGTCCCGGTTTTCTGCTATTCCCACACTGGGGGACAGTAGATGTTTGAGTCATCCGTTCTTAGCTATGGGCTCCGTGCTCCAGGGTCACAAATGACTGGATGCGGCCCCTGCCACTTCTTGGGGGCTGGCAGACGTAACCAGACATGAAACAGAGAAGAACCAATATGACAGGACAGGAGGAATCACAGAGCAGAGGCAGAGGTCACGGAGGCCAGACCTTCATTCCACGATGGCAAACTGAGGTCCCGGGACCCACGCAGTTGGAGGCAGAGCTTGGGCGGGAACCCAAGAGCTCTGGGCAACTTAATCTGCTCTCTTCCTCCAACGGCCTCCCTGTGGGGTTACAAGAAGCCAAGACTAGTGGACAGATATTTGTGGTCGCCTTCTGGGGATTCTTATGAGCAATATCATGAGTTCCTGGAGAAGCGGGCATGCGTCCAGGTCCGTTCTGCTGACCCCAGCACCTGGCACCAGGCTGGCACGCCATATACCTCCCGTAGGTCTCTCCTAGATCATCCACTTGGGATTCGTCTGAGCTGCCTTGCCATGTCTCCCCTAGTGTTTTCTTGCATTTGTCATTTACATCTTGAATTTTAGTTAATTCTCACTGCATTTTATATCCCCCCCCCAAATGACTAGAACTGTTAACCACCTTGAGGGTGTGGAATGTGTCAATTTGACTTCCTCCCAAGCCCTCAGTTGCCGTGCACAAGGCCTGTCCCTCAGCCGACGTTGGATAAAGGAGTGAATAGACAGTGGGGGACGGCTGCAGACGGGAACCACCCACTGAAGTGCTCCTCCTTGATCCCCAGCTTGAAGACGTTCACAAACATGCTCTTGTCTGCCGCCTTAGCGGCGTGCGGTAACCCCCCATCCACGGATCGCCCCTGGATCTGGACTGAGAGCAAGGACCTCAGAGGGATGACCTGATGGAGGCTTGGGGCTTCGTTTCAGCCCTTGGATAAAATAAGATTGTGTCATTGGTCCTGGCGGGCCTGGCCTTCCTGGGTCATTTAAAATAACTGCATGTCTGCTCCTGGATCCCTTCCCTGCCCCTGCATTTCTGAGGCTCCTGGCCCTCTGGCTTCTAGGAGCCTTGGCTGTTGGGAGGAGCTGGTGAGTCACTGGAGGGCAGGAGGAGGGGAGAAGCCAGACCACTCTCCTCTGTTCCTCCACTTCCTGCCGTGTCTCCCAGAGCAGCAGCAGCAGCTGTGTCCCCTCTGTGGCCCAGCTCCTTCTGGGCAGCCCCCTTCCGTCGGTCTAGGGGTGTAGGGCAGCCAGGTTAATAAAGAAAACGCAGGGCGTTGGTTAAATTTGAATTTCAGACAAACCGGGTACAATTTTACACTCAATTTAAAAATTATTATTACTTAATTTTTTATTTTTTAAATTTTTCATTTATTTACTCAAATTATTACTCAATGATTACTCAAATTATTTTTAATTTCATGCTTTTTGTTGTTGTTGTTGTTTGTTTGTTTGTTTTGAGGAAGATTAGCCCTGAGCTAACTACTGCCAGTCCTCCTCTTTTTGCTGAGGAAGCCTGGCTCTGAGCTAACATCCGTGCCCATCTTCCTCTAGTTTATACGTGGGACGCCTACCACAGCATGGCTGCCAAGCAGTGCCATGTCCGCACCCGTGATCCGAACCAGCAAACCCCGGGCCGCCAAGAAGCGGAACGTGCGAACTTAACCGCTGTGCCACCGGGCCAGCCCCTATGCTGTTTTCTAATTATACTCTTTTATGCTCAACTTATTATTTAAAATATAATTTTTTATTATAGTAAGATACACACAACATAGAATTTACCATTTTCAAGTGTACAATTCCGTAGCTTTATAAACTAAATTTTTTTACACCAAAATTATTTATTCATCTGAAATTCAAATTTCTCCAGCCTCCTGCATTTTAGGTGGTAACTCTTACTGGGGAATCCTGGCTCCTCGGCAGCTCAAGCTCCCTCCGCCCATGGAAGCTTGCATCTCCTCTGGAATCAAGTTCCTTCTTTAGTCTCTGAATAAAAGACCCAGAGGCGCCCCACCCCGCCCCCACCCTACTGATAGCCTGTGAGAAATAGCCACTCCCCACTCACGAGGGGACCAAAATCAGGACCCCGAGTTAGCTGACCAGTTGCCAGGGGTCCTCCCAGCGCACCCGGCCCTGCTCTATCACACGAGCCTCATTTTCCTCAGCAGCTCTTAATCCTCCCCAGTCCCAGAAACTGCCAGGTGCTTTTTAATTCTCAGGTGCACCCCCACCCCATCGCCGGGGTAATTGATTCCGTGTGTCTGCCGGCCTTTGTCGCACGGCCCCGCCCCTCCCCCGCGGCCGCCCGCCCTCCGCCCACCTGCCTTCCTTCCTCGCAGTCCTCTTCTCGCCGAGCCCTTCCTGTTGCACGTCTGGCACGTCCCCTGCGTCTGCAGGCTCTCCTGCTCCGTCCCTGCCCCCTTTCAGGACAGGACAAAGGAAAGAAAAGAGTGGCTCTTGTTGCATTCACTACTTTTATTAATGAATGCATGAGCAAAAACAGCTGGCCCTGCAAACACTTCTGCGGAGCTGGGGTGTTGCAAAAGGAGACAGAATCCTAGCGTTTTTGGTTCTGGAAGGGACCTTGGGAGCTAAGTAGTCTCACCCTTGGACAACACAGGGGCCCTCTCCCTGAGTCACCCGACCCAGGCATGCCAGGAGAGCTTTGGGGATCCTCCAGGCTGGGGTGAGCAGCGGAGGTTAACAGTTCAGCCTTAGGAATTCAGACACGGGATTTTTCAGTACCCAAATCAATCCTTCACATCCTCAGCCCGTGAATGAGTGTGCAGGGAGTTGGATTCGCGCTCGGGGCCTTTGCACCACCACGAGATAGTTGTTGACGCTGAAAGTAAGCTCCAGAAACTTTTAGAGCAATTTGCTGCCGCAGTGCCATCCTAACGCATGATCATTGTTCTGGTCATTCTTTGTATTATTGTATTTTACAAAAGTGTCTGATGACACTGGGGGGCTGACTGGGCTTCCCCCAGAGGTAATCTGGGAAGCATTCTTTTAGAGCACAACTCTGGAGCTGAGTCTGGGCTGGAAAAGAAGCTACATGTGCTAAGGCTCAACCTCTCTGTGTGCATCGCAGTTTCTCCTCTGTGAAGTCAGGATAATGATGGCTCCTACCTCCTGGGATGGTTGGGAGAATTCCAGGAGGTCATCACAGGACCTCCAAGGAGTGCTTGGCACACAGCCAGAGGTGTGTGTGGTAACTGTTCCTTTTTCTCAGATGGGTCCTGATTTGAGTTGATAACCCACCAGGAACAAGGCTCACCCACCCTCTTTCTAGGCCCTCTGAGGACAGAGCTCTAGTCGCATTCTTTGTCTGCTGTTGTAGTGATTACTGATCTTGAAGTTCTCTCCCTACGAGTGGGAACAGTTCCCTCCTCACCCCGTATCTTAAATCACAGGAGGACCCAATGAAACATGGGCTCCAGCAACGAGTCAACAACTGGGGACCGTCCTAGAGGCCAGATGGACCAGAAGCAGAAGCCAAGGGCATTACTGGGGTCAGAAGAGAAGGGGCCAAGCCCAGGGTGGAGAGGGTGACAGAACCAGGGTCACAGAATAGGAACTGCAATGGGGCCTCTGCAAGGGCAGCGGAGGATGGACCCAGGGGGATGAACAGGAGACGCAGGCTTAATTCCAGGAGGCAGTCCAGCTCCTCGAAGCAACCTTTAACATGCTGAGTGTGCGCCTTCCTGCTCGAGCTTCTGGGAGGTTGAGATGTTTTTGATGTCTGACAACTGCTGTTCACACCACAGCAGACCTCACTCGCCCCAGGAAGGGATGTCCTTGCAGATCCTGTCACTTGGTGGAGAGGAGGCATTGCCACGCCTGTTCTCTCCTTCTCCAAACGGGATTTTTTCTTTTGTCAGCAAGCTGTTGAGACTCTGGGACCCTGAGCAAGGCCTTTTGTCCTGGCTGCTCTTCCATGCGCCACCCTGACTCTTCCTTTCCTTTGTGTAACTCGACTGCTGGAAGAAGGGGTCCATACAGAATGCTGGCATCCCAGCCCTAACTCCTGTCGAACTCTATGGGGTGTGCTTTGTGCGATGTTTTCCTTTTCTTTTCTAAATCCTGAATTAGTTACCAACATTTTCAAACTGGGAGAATTCATGCTAAAGTCTGGAGAACTGGTTTCACTTTGAAAATTAGCCGGTTTGGCCACATTGAACCCTCGTTCCTGAGGCCACACTCATTTGGGGCTGAACAGCCGCTGACCTCTTTTGATGGCACGTGAACTCTCCCTTTGCCACAGTCCCCACTGCTCCTAATTGTATGGCCTTTTGCCTGTTTAACTGAGTTCTGTTAGCTTTCTGGTACACATCAACATTTGAGTTTGCAAACCCTTGTCCAAACTTTGGACTCTCACAAAGTCCTCAGTGAAAATCTTCTCTTAACTAATCATGGGGACGAGTGCTTTTTAATTCCTACTCTATACTCCACCCCCTACTTCTTTCTCTCCCCTAATCTCAGCTCCATTGGCCTTAGCACCTGCACAGCATTTCTAAATTATTTAGACCCTACGTAAAAGCCTCTACTCATCCTGGGTCCCCTGCCTACTTGGATAAATATTAACATTCTCTATAAGGTGTAAAAGGCTCTCCAGAGTGTCTGGCATATAGAAGGAGTTCAGAAAGTGGAAGCTGTGGTTGCTGCTTTCGTGGTACCCTAGGTCTTCCAAGTACAGAGTCCTAAGCCTCCACTGCAATGCCGCCCTGCAACTCAAGACCTCGCTCTCGTATTTTCTCCATGGACACAGCCACAGCTTTCTAACTGGCTGCTCCGACCCTGCCTGGTCCCCTTCACACCTTTCTGCCCACATTGAGATCAAGCTAAAATGCAGTTTTGTCCGTGTTACTCTTCTGCTTAAAACCTTCAATGCCGCTGTTTTGATGTGAGAGGGTTCGAGATTCTTCATGGGACTTGAAAGTGGCTCCAAGACCCAGCCCCTCCCTACTGCTGCACCTCCACCCCCCATCCTCGTCTTATGCTTGACTTCCCATCAACACCAAGCCACCAGCGTTTCCCCCAGCACCCCAAGCTGCGTCTACCTCCGTGCCTTTGTCTGTGCTGTTCCAGTGGCCTGGATTACCTTTCCCAGCCCTACCACCTCTTACCTGCCTCTCTACTCATTTCCTGGGTCTCACCACCACCAGCAAGCCCTTCCCGTGCTGAGGATGCCTGCCACACTGCCCTGGAGATCTTTAGCACTGTGCCTGCCCCCTCATCCCACAAAGCCAGCCCGCATTGTTTGTGTGGCAGGACCTTGAGGATGGGAACGGCCTGAGTCCCGTTCCTGTTTCTAGCCCCCAAGCACGGCAGGGGCTTCATCACCGCACATCAGATGAGTGAACAGGTAGGTAAAGGACGTCTCTGATCAGAAAGTAACTTCTCAGCCCAGTCCTGCATGCTTCCAGAGGAGAGGTGAGTGAGTGGCACGGACAGGGCCCTCTGGTGAGCAGCTCCAACTTCTGGAGGCTGGAGGGTTGCTGCCCAGCGTTCTTCTAGAGAAAGGCTCGTGGCTCATTCCACCCTACTCCTTCTGCAGGATTTCACATCGCAGTGGCTTCTGTGTTTCATCACAGGTGCACTGGCCATAGACGTGGGCTATCTGAGGTCAACATTCTGTCTTTGTCCCTGTCATATGCACCTATCCTATGACACCAAGGGTCCCACTTTGAGGTTTACGTGCCATGGGACCCCTGCCCACAGCTCTCGATCCCCTGCCCTGTCACTTTTTAAGCAAGGTCGGTTTGCACAGATCAGATGAGAGGATCACTAGAAGTATGGGGCACAGGGAGTGGTGGTGTGACAGAGTCATTCCCATGACAGATCCTGTCGGACCAGGCCCAGGCCAGGTCTGGACGCACGGGGGTGAGTGTGACAGACAGTCCTTGTGTGCAAGGAACGTGCAGTCCAGTGGGGGAGACAGACATTCATTAGATACTTGCACAACTAAATGTGGAGCTGTAACTATGAGAAGTGCAGCAGAACAGTCCCTGGGCCTCGGGGGTCGGTAAGGAGGGGTCTGATGAAGGGAGGGCTGCCTTCCTTCAGGGAGGCTGAGACGAGGGAGAGCAGAGTTGGTGGAGGAGCAGACGGGTCAGAGGGGCGGGACTGGAGAGCTGGCTGCAGGGAGGGGGACCGATGTGGAAGAGGCAGGAGGGGCCGAGACCAGCAGGTCTGAGGCTTCAGCTCTTTGTCCTAAGAGCAGGGGGAGCCTCGCCAGGCTTTGAGCCGGGACCTGAGTTGATCACACTTGTGCTGGGAGAGAATCCTCTCTGGCTGCAGCATGGAGAGCAGACGGGAGCAGGGTGCAGCTTTCCTAACAGGAAGGTGGGGAGGGGAGGCCCCGGACCCCGTGCTGCCTCCCCGTGGAAGCTCTGTCAGGCCGGGCAGAGTTGTCCGTTCTGTTTGCAGGCCCCAAACCATGAAAGCAGTGCTTGGCCCCTCGCAGGTGGCCCAAGTTCCTGAGTGCCTCCAACTTCCTAAGGGCTTCAGGGCAGGGCTGTGTCCATCGCAGACCCCCACCTGCCAAGGGAGGGCTCCGCCATCTTGACTTATTTGACCAACTTGTCCTGGGGCCCAGCACATGCTCAGGCCAAAGATACGAAGGGGAGACAGAGGAGAATGAGACACAGGGCCAAGGACACAGGGCCAGGGCCGCAGCTGCCGTGCAAGAGCGAGGACTTTATCACAGAGGGATCTCGTGGAGCCTGGATCAAGGTCAGCAGAATCTCATGTGGGGCCTGCTGTGTGCAAGCTCTCTGACCTCGGGCAAACCGCTTTACCCTCCGACAGCCTCACTCTCCTTATCTGGAAAGTGGGGTGATAAGAACTGCTTTGAAGGGTTTTTGTGAGAAATAAGATGATCAAATGAGATGATTTTTATGAGTCACCCTGCTAAGAGGCTGGTACACAGCGGGTCACCCAGCCATGACACTGCTCTCCTCCTCCCCGTCTCTCCTTGTTGTTCCTATTATTCTTATTTGCAGCCAGCCTTCCTGGTGTTTCTCCAGAAAACCATTAACCACAGTTAAATAAACCAATTCCTGCCTCTACTCCCTCGTAGTTCTGTGGAGCTGCCCATACAGAAGCGGCTCCACTCCGGCTCCATCGCCACTGTGACTGCATGGCCTCAAGACTTTTGCTTTGGGGCTTTATGTGAAAATAGGTTTGTCTCCTCTTCAATGGCTTCCTACATGCAGGGTGTCTCTCCTACGGATGTCTGACCTCTCAGCGTGGCCGTGAGTACTGCCCACCCAGCCCTGGGGGCCCTCCCCTCCAGGCCACTTCAAAGGGAATTTTGCACACCCCTCATAGCCTATATTTTAAGTCAAATCGTTTGAAATAAGCCCTCTAGACCTGGTGGAAAATCTCCCTGGGCATTTTTATGTGAAGTGGAAACAGAAGATCTTATTTTTAAAGAAAAGACCCCTCCAGGACCTCAGGATCTAGTGGAGAAGACCTGGCTCGGCCTGGGATGTGTGTCCCAGGAAAGGCCTGGGGGGGAGAGGCTGCGGGCTTCCTGGAGGTCACACTGAGTCCTCCCCAGCATTCCCTTCAGAGTGGGCTGAGAACACACCTTCAGGAGCAGGAGCGGACTGATGCCAGCCCCCTCTGCGTCCTTGCCAGGCAGTTTGGGTGAGTGACAGGATGACTGCTGTTGAAATACACCCTCTCAACTCACACTGTGGCCTGGAAGGGATCGGAACCCAGTGGGACAAGGGCAGAGTCAGAAACAGCTCCACTAGCTACATGACACTGCCCTTATCTCCACAAATATTGACTCTGGAGGATCAAACAAGTGGCCAAAAAACAATAATATTTTCCCCTGGAGAGAAGGTCCTGTTCCAGACAGCCAGGCCCAAGTCGGGCAGACAGGCAGAGGCACGCGCCACACCTGCAGGCGAAGGTCTCCCGGGGGCCCTGCTTCAGCTCCGCGCATGCCTCTGGAGTCGTTGATGGTTATGCCAGGGAATGAGAAAAGTGGTTCAGGGTGCCAACAGGTGGTCCTTAAGAACACCAGACACCCCATATTCCGGATCGGAGCGTTCAAAATCAGGGGATTGCTCCAAGATGCAGCGGCCCCACAGTAAGACCCAGCCCGGGTTTGGCAAACATGGAAGGAACCCACTCTTTGGACTGGCCATCCTGCCAGGGGCCTTCACGAGACAGTCCACTCAATCCTCACAGACGCCCCCAGGAGCTAGGTGGTCTCGCCCCATTTTGCAGATGGGGAAACTGAGGCTCCAAGTAGTGTGGTGACTCGCCAAAAAGTCCCCCGTGGATTACCTGGCAGAGCTGGCATTGGGACCCCCAGATAACTGAGTGTGCTGTGCTCCTTCTGATAGTTTCAAGTTATGAAGTGGTTGGTGTTAAAGCTCCAAGGCCCCTTTCCACACGGAAGGTCCAGAGACCAGGATTCTGAACAAAGAGCAGAAGCTGAGGTCATTGACTTGGATGAGCCTCTGGCTTGTTTACTATTTTGTAAAGATGTGGATGGAAATAATTATTGATTCTCCACTCTGGCTCATGGGCAAGAGGCACAATTTGGAAAGTTTCGGCAAGATGCCCACTCCTGCACCGCAGCCGCATAGAGTGTGTGTGTGTGTGTTGGGGGGGGGGGGGGGGGCGTGTGGAATGGGGTAGAGGATTCATTATGACTCTAAAGCTTCCCTTTTGCCCGACCACCCTCAGACAATGATCCCTTAGTGTCCTATGTCTCTTGACTATCATTACAATACAGCAGAGTCGCCAGGACCCTTCTCTATAGAAGGAAAGGCCTGGGCCGTAGTCAGAGGCTTCTAGGGGTGGGTGGGCGTGGGGATGAAAAGCAATATCCTTTAATGAAGATAACAGTGATGGAGACAAAGAAGCAGAGAATGCAGAGAGGAAGAAACCAATAGCTCACTAAGCTACAGTGACAGAGAGGAACAACAAAGAAACAGATAGAAATAGTTGCATTGTGACAAGTTGCAGGGAGGAGAGAGAAACACTTTATAGAAAGGGAGGAAGGCAAGTTTCCCTGGAGGCGGCAGCTGGAAAGATTTCCACTGGGAGGAAGATGCACACGGGAGGCTGTGGGTGAGGAGGGTAGGTGGGGGGCTGTGCGGGGGACTCAGAGCAGCAGGGTGCTGAGTGCTGGGAGTCACCCCAGAGACACAGCACCGCTGCCTCTGCCGGCCCTGATGTACTGCCAACCTCTAGCAGCCCCCAGAAAAGCAGTTTCCAACAGGTCCTGCCATCCATGGCTGAAACCCAAGCGGAGTGTGGAGTTGAGATGTGGGAGAGGGGAAGAGGGTGCCAGAAACACCCTCCCTTACAACCAAGGAGCCAGAGCTCTGATTTCTAACACCACCTCCAGGAAGCCTTCCCAGCCCACTGTTTAGGCAGCAGAGCTCCCCACGATCCATCCAGAGGTTCGTCTTCCTTTTGCTTTGTGTTCATAGCTCAATAGAATTATAATCAGGGTTATAATTCCCTATAGGCTCTTTTATTTGTGTTTTTCATGTGGGTGTGTATTGTTTCTTTTAATAGCCTGTACATTTCTCTATTTCTGTTTTACCTCCTTTGCAGTGTCTGGTGCAGGGCTCCTGTTCTTTTGAGAATGTACAGCAGTTTCTACTCCTTTCTCCTTTAGCAATCTATACTTTAAAAAATTCCCATGGTTATTAAATTTTGTGCCATTCTCCTGGCCATATCTTCTATTCAAAATTTCCTTCTGACTTGAAGGCTCTTTATATTGCCCATTGCCCTTCGTGGGGTATTTATTATCTCTTGAAGGCAAAACAAGTATTTTCATTCCCATTTTATAGATGAAGGGACTGAACCTCAGACCCCTGCTCAAAATACTTAACCTGGCCAAGAGATTAAACGACCTTCTACATTTTGTACCAACATGTGGTACCCAAGCTGATTTTAGGTGGTATTCCACAGAACATCTTTTATTTGACAAATTACGTATTTTGTTTTCATGTGTAAAGGAAAGGTAGTATATTAAAGCTGTGTTTTCAGACATATTATTGCTTGCAGTATTTTACTTAGATAAAATAAGTGAGTTGATCTGAAGGTAAATATTAAGGAAATAATAATCGAGGTGGGTCAAAGAGATGGTGAAAATCAGAAGCAGGTTCCCAAACGACTGATGTTTGGGATATACTGCTTGGTGTCGGCTCTGCACACAATGGCACTGGGTTAGTGGGGTTTTGCTGCCTGCCCACAGCCAGGATGAAGAGGCAGGAGTGCCAAGCGGTGACCAGCGCTCAGGGAGAGAAACCACAGATTCGTCCAACGACCTTGAGCGAGAAGGAGCTTCCTTTCTTCAGGCTGCAGTTCTCCCATTGATGCAGAGAGGAACCACCCAGGCTGCCTAAGTGTAAGTGTGTAGGGAGAATGGGGCAATCTCCATCTACTATGGGTGAAGCCAGGCAGGAGGGGTCTTGGGGGGAGTGGGGGGAGAGCACACAGGAATCATAGAAGACCAGCCCCTGTCCTCCCTGAGCTTTAGCATCACGGGGAGTTGGAGGAGTGGCTGGAGGATGCAAAAAGAAGCTCAAGGCAACCTGAACTCAGATCTCAGGACAGAGATCTCGGTGGAGCTCCCTTCCTGCTTGGCAGTGTTAGGAGCAACGGACAGAGACAGGGCAGGTCTGCCTCAGCTTCAGGAAGGGGCTCTACCAGGAACCAGAGTCATGTTAGAAGAGAAGCTTTCTCCCACAGAGAACATCCCTGCTCCTCCACCAGCCTGGAAGGAATCTCTAAATCCAGGGCCCTACTCTTCCTCCAAAGAAAGGCTCTTTGCTACCTCCATCCCCCCAATGGCTTCATTTCCAAGCGGGATGATTTCATCATTTCCTCTGAGCCTCAAATCTCCCTCCCTCCACCCTCAATCTCGGCTGAGCAGTTGCAGCCTCACCAGCTGGCTTCTGATTGGAGGAGAGAGGCTGCAGTTTAATTACAGAGCCAAGGAGAAGCAGGGCCTGCCTGCAGAACCATAGCCTGTGGTCTATACAGCTCTCTCCCAGGCGGGAAGGAGGAGGGGAGGCAGAAGGGGACCATTCAAACCCAGTTTTCACCCCTGCCCAGCAGCAGTTTTGGAAAAGACCAAATGTGCCTACAGCCACTTCTTGCTTTCCGTGACTCTCTGCTGAGGCCACAGATTTCCTGGAAAGGGGAGTTGGGGCAATGAAGTGTGTGCGACCTTGAGGGAAGGGTAGGGAGTGAGAGGATGGGGAGGGGTGAGGTCTGTGTGCTCAGCTGGACACACAGATTCTGTAGCCTGCATTGCAACATGCCTTTGTGGTGGACTTGGGTTTCAGCTGGAGGAGGGGTCTGGCTTTTGTGTGTGTGTGATTGTGGGGGAGGGAGGCTGGTGCTGTGGGGAAGAGAAGGCAAGCTGAGCCTGGGAGCTTGCGATTTCCCATTGCCAGGGCCTTGGAAGAGCTGGCTGGGTCCCTTCCCATCCTTTATTTGTTTAGCTTTGTCTGCTTCTCAGTGGCCTCAAGGTGGTAAGGGTGGGGGTGATGGGGAGATGAGATAATTGTGGGGGGCTGAACAAGTTGCTCAGACAGTATTGTGTGGCTGAGATCCATTGAGCAAGCGAGAGAGAGAGAGAGAGAGAGAGAGAGAGAGAGAGAGAGAGAGAGAGAGAGAGAGGGAGAGAGGGAGGGAGGGAGACCCCCTGGAAAGAGAGGGGGAGAGAGAGACACCAAGCACAATGATACTAAAAAGTAAATGTGAAGATTCAAAACCAAGAATCTGTTAGAGTTCAGAGGGGCCCAAGGTGGCAAGTGTGAGCCATCTCTGTCCGGGATGAGGGCCAGGGAGTGGGGGCAGCAGGATTTCCTGGGAGGGGAGGGGGTGCCTGCAGACAGATCTAGGATTAAGAAGTCTGCTGCGTTTCAGGAGCTCCCCCGTCAGAGTGTAAGATGGGCCGTTGTTTGCTGGGGCCTGAAAGGTTTATTTAACGGTTCCAGATAGAGTGTCGCCAAACAGATGTAGTCTTGTTCCTCGAAAGAAAAGCTGCCGCCGGGAGGAGGGGACAGGCCCATCTCATGGACGCAGTGGCCCGGCTCAGATTTTCACAGATGCTGCATCCCTCTTGAAGCCTTCTCAGGGAAGCCAGTTCTGTCCCTCCTGATCCTGGCACCCGCTCGGCCTCCTTGTACCACTTGATCTGCCTTCCTTCTCCAAGAAGTCTCGGGGGCACCCTGTCCAGCTCTGAGTCTCGTCCTAGATGACCAGGAGGGTCTGCGGGGCCTGGCCAAATGCTGGATTGAGAAGCTGGGGTGAGGCTGGGGACCGGGACATCTCACCGTGGGATTCTGGGAGGGAGTGGGAGCCCCTGGAGTGGCGACCCAGAGGGAAGCTGTGGGCACTGGAACCTTGGTAAAGAACCTGACATTTATGGAGCTGGCCTTTCCAACAGGCATCCTATTGCTGCCTTGAGGACACATGTAGGGATGCTACAATGGGCGGGCAGTTGGACGAAGGTTGGGAAGTAATCCTCCAGGGTCTGTATTATCTCGGAGGCCTGACAGTCTTTGAAAGCCTGCTCTCTGTAATTAAGGAGGCCCCAGTGCAGGGGTCAGCATGCTGCAGACCTCGGGCCTATTCTGGCCTCCATCTGTTCCGGTAAATAAAATGTTATTGGAACCTAGCCATGCTCGTTTGTTTAAATATCGTCCTTGGCTGCTCTGGGGCTGTAATAACATAGTTGAATGGTTGTGACAGAGACCATATGAAGCCTGCAGTGCTTAAAATATTTACCCGAGGGGTCTTTGACTGAAATTTTTGCCGACCCCTGATCCAGAGAATTCAGGCTGAGGGATGCTTTTCCCAAGGGAGGGAAACAATGGTGATTTGTTTAACCGGCTGCACCTCTGCTCAGGCTTGGAGCTCTGCAGAGTTCCTCCTCAAACTGAGAGCCCCAGAGCCCAGAGGGAGTGGGAGACCCAGGGCAGGAAAAGTGTTGATTCATTTTCTCCCTAGCAGCCTGCCTCTGAAGAGCAGTAGGGCCCCTTGCTCCCCAGGGAATGACCTGCACTTTGAGGAGCAGAGGGTAACAGAGTGAGGCCTGGCTTCCATATAGATGTCCTGTCAGTGAGAATGGGGGAGGCTGTGCCCATGATGCTTTCCAGAGGTGGCCTGAACTCTATCTCCTGTCCCACAGGCTGTTTGTCCACTTCCTTGAAGGTGGGCTGGCCTGGTGACTGGTGGACCAGGGGGATGAGGGGGAAGTGATGCTGTGGAACTTCTGGACGCCAAGGAGCCTTGCGACTTCCACCTGGGCCCTCAGGCCACTCATTCTTGGGACACTCCCTCTTGAAACCCAGCCATCAGGCTCTGAGAAGCCCAAGCCATGTGGAGAAGCCATAGGTAGGCGCCATTGTTGACCACCCAGCTCAGCTGCCAGCCAGCTGGCCTCCACTGCTGGCCAGGTGAGTGAGCAACACTCTTGGATGGCCAGGCCTTCAGATGACCTAGGTCCTGGACACCGTCCACCATAACCACACAAAAGAGCCTGTACAAAAACTACCCAGCAGAGCCCCGTCAAGCCACAGAACTATGAGAGATGATCCACATGGTTGTTTTAAGAGTTATGCTTTGGGATGGTGTGTCACACAGTGAGACGTAACCAGAACAAGGGCTGAGGCAGTGTGGGCTGTAAGGGGCATAGGGGATGACTCTGGCCACACACCTTGAAGTTAGCACCAGGTCTTGAGGTAGAGTCCTGGTTTCTTGGCTCCCTTGGAGTAGGGGAAAGGTAAGGGTTTGAATCTGGCTCTATTATATACTACCTGGATCGCCATGGACAGGTCACATAACCTCTCTGGGCCTCATTTGACACTTATGAGACTCAAATGAAATAACATCCATGAAAGTGTTTGCAAGACTGACTGCTCTTAGCTTTATCCCCTCTTCCTCTTGTCACTGCACTTCACTGCCTGTTGCTATGGCCATGCAGATCAGCCAGACGCCCTGCTTATGGTAGGGAGAAGGTTCCAGATCCCATGGCCAGTTCCATGCCTTGTTCCAGGCCTCTGAGGGCCACTGTGTTCTGAGGTCTCCTTCTAGTTCTTTCTTGCCACTCTTGAGTGTGCTTCTTGGAGGCTCTGGGCATCTAGTTATCCCTTCCTGCTGCAGTACAGCCTGGAACCACGCCCACTGCTTCCTACCAAGCTGTGAATTCCACCCCCTGCAAACCTCTTCCCAGCTTTCTTAGGGGAAGGGAGGTGCTGCTTTCCTGACTTCACACTGAGGAACTCTCGGCCTTGTGCTCCCCTCCTGCAAATGCCAAAGGCTGTCGGCCCCTCCTGAGGGCAGTAAGGTCATAATCACAGCACAGCTACCTATCCTGGAGGGCTGCACGCGGGCAGGGTGCTGGGGACTGCAGCGTGACTGTTCCATTTACTCTTTGCAGCAACCCTCTGAAATAGGTCCTGTTATCATCCCCTATTACAGATGAGGCAACTGAGGCTCAGAGAGGTGAAGTCACTTGCCCCAAAGGACACAGCCGGTGAGTGAGGGGTTGCACGTGAATCCAGATGGCCCGGCGGCAAAGCCCTTTCTCTCAACTCCTCCACCAGCCTCCAGTGGTCACATCCTCATTCAGAATCTTTTCTGTTGTGTCCTCTCCACTTGGTGACTTTAGACTTGACCAACTGAATTCAGGAACTCCTAGAGGGCAGGGCACCCCAAAGCCTGAGCCAGCATGTGGGAAGAGGCATTTGGTTGAGATGTTCTGAAGACAAAGATGATGATGGGGATCAGGTCAAGTTGTAGGCCTGGCACCCACTCAGGAAGTCCCACAAAGCAGGCAGCCTGGCCCTTAGTTACCCCAGAGCATATTTTTCACTTTTCATCTTTTCCACAGTGGAGCTCCTCAGATTTTCACTGTGGAGTTTCCAACTGAGGAGTCAGCTCAGAAAAGGCAGAGCTCCTCATGCCTGTTTGTTGTTTCAAGACTCACAAAGGAGGGGGAGGCCCTGGTCTGTAGCAATTCCTAGGGGTATGGATAGAGGGTAGAGGACACTTCCTCTGCTCGAGCAATAATCTTATCTTTTTCTGCCTCTTTCCTTCCTCCTGAAGCAACATCTAAAACTAAAATAAAAGCCTCCGTAATAAAAAAGTCTGCAACCCATGCATGCAAGATGATTTTAGGTGTTACTCAAGATGTTTAATCATGATACATGGGCAAGACATTAAATAACATTATATGACATTAAAAATTCCTCCTGTCATTGAAAAAGTGCTCAAATTTGCCAGTCATCGGGGAACTGCAAAATAAAACCACAGTGAGAGACAACTATATGTCCACCAGAAAAGATGGAAAATGCCAAGTATTGGCAAGGATGGAGAGCTAGTGGCACTCTCAGATACTGCTGATAGGATTGCAGACCCGTACATTTACATGGCAAGACTTTCTGGCTGTCTCTATTAAAGCTGACCACATGTACAGCCCCTGGCCCAGAAATCCCAGGTCTCGGTATAGACCCAACAGAGATGTGTGCTCATGATCCACAAACAATGTGTTCTAGGAGGTTCTCAGCAGCTGCGTTCACAGAAGTCAAAAACTGGAAACTCTTGGGACCGGCCCTGTGGCCGAGTGGTTAAGTTTGCGCGCTCTGTTGCGGTAGCCCAGGGTTTTGCCGGTTCGGATCCTGGGCATGGACATGGCACTGCTTATCAAGCCATGCTGAGTTGGCATCCCACATGCCACAACTAGAAGGACCCACAACTAAGAATATACAACTATGTACCGGGGGTCTTTGGGGAGAAAAAGGAAAAAAGTAAAATCTTTAAAAAAAACAAAACAAAACTGGAAACTCTCCAGATGCCCATCAACAGCAGGATGGACAGATAACTTGTGGTGCAGTCAAACTACGGAACATGACCCAACAAGGAGAAAGAACCAGTAAACTATATGCAAGAATACGGAAGAATTTCACAGACAGAATGTTGAGCAAAAGAAGCCAGAGACAAAAAGGCTGCATGTTGTATGTTTTCATTTAGGGGAAATGCAAAAACAGGCAAAAGTCATCCCTGGTAGTAGATGTCAGGATCATGGCTACCCTTGGGGGGGCAGAGGTGGTGATGACTGGCAGGGAGCCTGAAGGGGGCTTCTGACCTTAGTGTTCTTCTTCTTCACCCAGGGACTGGTTATATCGGGTAGTCGATTTGTGAACGTTTATCATATGTGATATGTGTTTTATCACTTATGATATCATAAATGGTAATGATAAAATATATCATAATTTTATCATTTATGACGTGTACTTTCTTGTATGTATATTACATTTCAGTAAAATGTTGTAAAAAACATTCCTCTCCTTCTGATAACTTAATGGAGAAAAATCTCAGCTTGGGTCTGGCTTGCCTTTAATACTTCTCCTTGGACCGGCTCATCTTTTGTTAACCAGGGGAGAGTGTCCCAGGCTCAGAGGCTTCCATAAGCAACAGTATCCAGCTCAAATTGAGTAACGCTGTTTTCTCTCCATTGTGTTTATTTTTATGGTTGCTATCTATATATGGCCATCAATACTGGTTTTCCATTTATGGTATTGATACAAAGTTTCTTTTAAAAATAGCTTTAAGTAAAAAAGAAAAAAGTGAATTGACACATTAAAAAAATATTATGTAAATAATAGTACAGGTGGTACTTAGTTACGTCCACCTTGCGAGGGTGGAGTTTGTGCAACACCTTTCAAGTGAAAAGAGGCAGGGATTAGGGGGAGGGGAGGAAACCAGTTTCAGCCTGTCCCCATCTCTCAGTGAGTTCTCATCGCCCGGCACAGACAGGCTTTCAGGCATAAGGACGTATCCTTAAGGGAGGACTCTTGAGAAATTTAAAGTAAGGAATGCTGCGAGAACACGGGACAAAGCCCGGGCCCCGGGGCAGAGCACCAGGTTTCACTCAACAAGTGGAGGAGTCTCCGTGTGCCTGCACGTTCTGGGCCCCGGCCCGCAGGAATGAGCCAAACGGCGGAGCCCCAGGCCAGCCGGCAACCGGCCTGGGCTGTGGTCAAGCCGCTCCACTTCTCTAGGCTTCAGCCGATGGAGGATGTTCTGTGATGGAAGCCTCAGCAGCAGCAGCCAGCCTTTCTAGAGTAGAACTCTGAGCCTCGTGGGGAAGGACTTAAAAACCTGGGTTTGCTGTGGGTGGGTGGGTAGGTGTGTGTATGTGGGGAGTAGGGAGGTAAAACTGACTATTAACCAGAGAACTAGGAGAAAAGATTGGGGGGGGGGGGGGGGTCTTCAGACTCATTAGAAAGAGAAACCTCATTGAGTCCTTTGCATTCAAGTTTAGCCTACTTCGCCTGCTCAGCTCCAGGTTCTCGGCTAAGAGATCAAGAACCTTAAAAGGAGTTGGAAGGAGGATGAATCTAAAAAGATAAGTAAGTAGCTGAATGAATGAATGAATGCCTCTCCTATCTTCTCAACAGACTCATCACTGCCTTTCAACTCCAGCTGCTGGGCATTGCAAGGGAGACAGAGAATAGGGACTCTGCCAAGAGTATTTTTAGAGACAGTACTTTTCATTCATTCACTCATTCATTCATTCGACACATTTACTGAGGGCCTGCTGGGTGTGACGCACTATATTTTAGACCTGTGCCCTGTCCAATATGGAGGCTTCCAGCCACATGCGGCTACTGAGCCTTTGAATTTTGGCTAGCTCAGATTGAAACGTGCTGCAAGCATAAAAATGCACATGAAAGCTTGAGGATTTAGTACGAAAAAAGGAATTTTAAATCTCTCATTAATAATTTTTAATATTGACTACACACTGAAATGATAATTGGAATATATTCGATTAAATAAAGTTCATTATTAAAGGGGGTTCCACCTATTTCTTTTTGCTATATTTTAATGTGGCTACTAGAAAACCGAAAATTGCACACATGTGCAAGTTTGTGGTTTGCGTTAGATTTCCACTGGACAGTGTTGCGCTAGACGCCGTCCCTACTCTGAAGGTGCTCAGACTGCATTGGGAGGGTCCTACAGAGCCAATGTCGCCAGGCGGGCACCAGCCACCAGAGTGCAGCGAGGAGTGACCAGCAGCCTCCCAGGCCTGTCTCTTCTTACCTCTGTCAGATCTGCAGCAGACACAGCTGGAGTGATTTCCGGAGGGTCAGCTCTATGTCACGCCTCTGCTCAAACATGGATGCTGCACCCCCTGCCCGCTAAGTGAAGCCAGACCTTCTTACAAGCCAGCTGGGTTTCCTGCCAGCCCCACCTCCCCAAGCATTCCGCTGGCCACAGCGGACTTCCCTTCCCCAACCTCACTTTCCCATTTCTGTGTCCTTGCTTTGCTGCTCCATCTGCTTGGGGTGTCTTTGTTAGTCCTGCATGTCCGTGGTAGAATTCCAAGGTTCAATTTCAATTCTGATTCATCATGAAACCCCCATCACCTCTACATCTAAATATTCCTCCTCCTCACAGCTTCTGCCAACCAGTTATCTGTTCACCTTACCAAACTCCCCCCGGGAACACTGCTGGTTCCCCATGGTCAGGAACTTGCCTTCCTGGGATATCCAGCTCACCTCCAGGGCCAGGTGGCCACTGTTGAGTTGAATCCAATGGCTCTGAGCGCCAGAGTTAGAAAGAGCTGCCCTGGAAGGCCCTAGTCGGCGAAGGGTGGCATGGAGGTATCAAGAATCAAATCTGGGCTACAGGCAGCTTAACCGCCCATCCTCCGGCAAGAGAATCTCCCTGACAAGGGCCTTTGTTAGGGTCACAGCTCATGGAGATGGGTGATAATTAAGGCAGGGTCCAGCCTGCAATGCTGGGGGTTGGGGTCAGCTTGGATAGATGACTCAGTAAATCAAACAGAACCACGAAGGGATGCCATCTTTGTCCATCTGAGAGCTATAATCCACCTTATTCCAGGGCATTCTCTCACACCTGGACGGTGATCTGATCTCTCCGAGACCCCTGAAGCGGGGTGTTCTGGGACCCCTTCTGCAGCATCTGTGGAGGGGGACCCAGATCTCTAAGGGATGGCTTTTGGGGGGAGGGGACAGAGCAGGCGGAGAGGAGGCGAGCACGTTTCTTAGTATCCAGAAATTGCGTTTCTGGTACTAACACGTTCCCAGATGCTCTGAGGGTTGGGAGACTGCAGCGGTCACTAAGAGGGGCTCTTTGGGACTAGGCTGGAACAGGGTATGTGAACCTCCTCCGGACTCACTGACGGCAAAGTCATTGCCCCCAGCAACAAGTCAGCGGTGGGTGAAAACCCCAGGATGGAGGGAGCTGGTGGGAGCGGACTGAAATCTACTTGAAGGTCACGACGATGCTTTCTGTCCTTTGCATTCCCCCAGCGCTTAGCCCGGTGCCGGCCACGTGGGAAGCGCGCAAACCAAGTCCTTCCGAAAGGAACTGAAACTGGGAGACAAAAGCACCCCTTCTCCTCCACTCCTGAGCCCGTCCTACCTAAGCCCCCAAGTTATTCTTATTCTCCGGGAGTCAGGGAGCCCCGGGTAGGTGGGTGGGGCGGGACAGAGGCCAGCGGCAGTAGCCTACCCACCGCGCAGCGAACCCAGCGGGGGTGGGCGAGTGGGCGTGCGCGCACTCACAGGCCGGCGCGCGGGAGTGTCGGGGGAAGGGGGTGGTCTCCAAAAGGGGGAGGGGAGAAGGCAGGGGGCGGGGAGAAGCAGGGCCCTTTAGGACCCAGCAGCCGCGGCCGGCGAGGAGAAAGAAGCGAGGAGGCGGCTCCCGCGCTCGCAGGGCCGTGCCACCTGCCCGCTCGCTCGCCGCCGTCGCGCTCCCCGCCGCCAACATGCTGCCGAGACCGGGCGGCTCCGCGCTGCCGCTGCTCCTGCCGCCGCCGCCGCTGCTGCTGCTGCTGCTGCTGGGCGCGGGCGGCGGCGGCCGCGGGGCGCGCGCCGAGGTTCTGTTCCGCTGCCCGCCCTGCACGCCCGAGCGCCTGGCCGCCTGCGGCCCCCCGCCCGCCGCGCCGCCCGCCACCGAGTCCGGGGCGGCCGGCGACGCCCGCGCGCCTTGCGCCGAGCTGGTCCGGGAGCCGGGCTGCGGCTGCTGCTCCGTGTGCGCCCGGCTGGAGGGCGAGGCGTGCGGCGTCTACACCCCGCGCTGCGCCCAGGGGCTGCGCTGCTACCCCCACCCGGGCTCCGAGCTGCCCCTGCAGGCGCTGGTCCTGGGCGAGGGCACTTGCGAAAAGCGCCGCGACGCCGACTACGGCGCCAGCCCCGAGCAGGTTGCAGGTAACGCGGCTGGGACGGCGAGTTCGGAGAAACTTGGAGGGCGGCGGGGCAGCCTGGCTGGCGGCCGTTCTGTAGGGAAGGAGTGTGCGGCGGGATCTCGGAGGCCGTTTGAGCGGAGGGAGAGCCGAGTCCTGGACCAGCTGTGGGGATTACTGGAGGGAGACCCGAAAGTCAGGCCCCGGGAGCGGACCTGGAGTTAGAACGTGCGCGAGAGCCCTGGCTACTCATTTGGTGGCGAAAATTAGGGAGAGGAAGGCATCTCTGTTACCACAGTCTTCCCTCCCCGGGTGGAATGTACCCTGACTTCTATTTTGGAGGGGAGATTTACTGGGGAGGAGGTTGTTGGTCAGATCTGTAGGACTGGGAGCTTGAGACTGATCTGGGCGCAACTCGAGCCGGTGACCGCCGACCGAAGGTTCCTGGAAAGGTCCTGGTGGAGGACGC
>NC_060283.1:52587484-52610380 GCF_021613505.1 Equus quagga | reverse complement strand
CGGGTGGCGGAGGCTGGCGGTGCCGATGACACCAGGGACCTCTAGTGAGAGAGGGGCGCCAGCACGTTGAGGGACCTTCTTCCTGGGATTGTGAGGTGGGAAGAAAGGACTTGGTGCTTTGTAGGGTGGGTTGCTTAAGAGAAAAATGAAAACGAACGCTGCTATATTGCACAGAGAACGAAGAAGGGTCTTGCCTCTGTGTTGGGTGAACAATAAAAGAGGGACCTTCCGGAGGCCAGGAAGAGACCCCAGCAGTTGAGCCCATGTAACTTAAGCCGGGCGGCCGGCCGGGGTCCCGGGGGCGGGGGCAGCAGCCGCCCAGTTCAGCATCTGGGCCCCGGGGGAGGGCAGGCGGATCCCGGGTCGTGGGCGCGAGTCCTCTTACTGGAGCGAGGTGTTAGCCCCCCGTCCTAATTTGAGGGAACTCTTCCTATGCGATAGAATGGGGGCCCCGAGGTTCTTTGTAAGGGGCCCTCCCCCCAAAGTTTTGAGAGGGACACGAGCAGGCTATAAGGATCTCACTTTTATTATTTTATTTTATTTTATTGTTTTTAAGTTACGAAAGCCTCCTGCCCCCGTGGTCTGGAGGAAGCTGTAATTATTTTCTTTTCTCTTGGAGACGGTGGGGAAATGTGTCCACTGCCTGCCGCTGTTGTTTAAAAAGCAAGCGAGTCTAAGTTTCTCAAACTTAAAAAAAAAAAAAAAAGTGAAAACATTCTTGCTTGCTTCTCAGCTTCTTCCATCGTTGTACAAACCGCTCCCCCCCCCCGCCCCCGCCCCAGCCTGCTATTGTTTTTTTCCCTGTTCTCCTTGAGAATGGAATTAGGGGTCAGAGTTGAAATCTTTCTTCTATGTCTCTGGCACATTTTGACCTTGAGTGCAGAGCAAGTTGGGGCTTCCTGGGAGCCGAACCCCCCAGAAAACCTCGGGCTTGCTTCCCTCCCCAGCCTGCCTCGAAGTGAACCCCCCCCCCCGCTTCTCTTAGAAAGTAATAGTAGAAGGAACAGACTCGGCAAAGGTCCTTTCGCGGTGGGGGCCCGTCCCCCAGGCCTGCGTTCCTCCCCCATCTTCCTTCGCACCCCGTGGTCCACCAGGGAGGGCCTGTGGTTTCTGAGCTGAACTCTGACAAACTAAACATCTTCCTCAGCAGGGGGAATTTTTCAAAATGCCTCCAAGTTCATAGGATCGTTTGGATTTTGACTGTTTTGGTAAAGTGCGTGGCTCATGTCCTTGCTAAACGTTTGAGGATTTTTTTCCCTCTTCTTTCCTCTGCCTCTCAGGCTGAACACGGACTCTCCTGCTTCCCAGACCCAGAAGCAGGTTCGGGTCTTGGGAAGGGAGCCGATGGGGGAGATTCTCCCCATTCACTCCACCCTCCCTGGAGCCTCAAGGGGGGTGTTGTCAGGGGCGCCCGGGGACAATGGCGTGAGTTCATGGGAAGAATGTCGCTCTGGATTTTCTGCCTGGTTATGGGACTCCTCTCGGCCAGCTCGCCCCAGCTGCCTCCTCAGCCTTTTCCTCCCCATGCCCAGACAGACGCCTTCCGCATTTTTCTCTCGTGCTCCAGGCTGGGAAGAGGGGACACCAAGGTGTGTGTGTGGGGGGTGGAAGCTGAGGGGCACCCTGGAAAGAAGTGACCCAGAGCAGGGTGTCTGAGGCGAGAGCAGGGCTGAGGGGAGGGGGCACAGCAGGAGCCTTGGCTTGCAGGGCTGCAGGGAAGAGAGGGGGCAAGTTTTGAGGCCTCGGTGCTGGAGAGGGTCTTGGGCTGCCGCTGGGATGGCGGCGCTGCATGGAGAGTGCTGGAGTCCGAGCTGGGTGGGGGGTGCTGACTGAACACAGCCCGGATGAGACCTTAGCCCTGAATGCTGCCGCCTCCTACGCTGGCTCTCTCATCCCTTCTTCTCCCCCATCTGAAGAATGAGCCCACCCCCCCCCACCCCCCCATATCCCAGCCTGCATTCCTCTTTGAGCAGGTTGCCTTTGAGAATTTTAAGCATACCCTCTTATTTCAAGGCAGCAAACCCCAGCAGTTCCGGCTTTGCTCTTAGCTCTTTTGTCTTTGTTCCCAGGACTCAGGGGCTGGTTGCTGGCTTCCTGGGGATGGCTGAGATGCAGGGGGTGGGGGTGGGCACATCAGCGGGTGCTGAGCCCGCATCCCATGGGGGTGATGGGCTGGGACTTACTGGTTGGTTCCAAGAAACCCAGAAGTCAGACGGGGCCGGGGGGGGGGGGGGGTGGGGGTGGGTGAACCTGGGGGAAAAAAATGGCAGGGGGACCTTAAGCTCAGCCTGGTCTGGACTTGAAAAGTGCGAGGCTGTGTTTGGTGGTGGAGGGGACAGAAGTGCCTAGAAATGCCGGGGAGGAAGAGGAAGCGGGCTTGGGCCCGGCCGGGCCCTTTCAGAATTCAGGGCCTGGGCCGGCTGGACGGGCTCGCTCAGCATCCCCCTGCCGCCTCCGCCGCGCACAATGCCCGGGATTATGCCGAGGGGCGGAGCCGCCGCGCAGAGAAAGGTGCTCTGGAAACGCGCGGTCGTTCCGAGCCCGGCGGCGGCGGCGGCCTGGGGAGGCCCCGCGTCTGCAGTCGCTGCGGGAGCGGGCCCGGGCGGGGGCGGGGGCCAGCGCTGATTTACTGTGGCTCAGCGCAGCCTCAAAAAAGGGGAGAGAGGCAACGCGACTTCTGGCTCGAGGCGCTGCTTTGCATCTTGTTTTGCATAAATTTGCATACCGAGTTCAAAGTCGTAAAATAGACTCGGGGAATGAGTGGGACCCACTGTCGCTGATTGCTAGCACCCCTGCCTGCCACCCTCCTCGCCTCTTCTGGACGGAACACCCAGAGCCAGCGCTGCTAAGCTGCTCCTCCTGAGTCACCGCGGGCGTTGGAAGGAGATGGGGGAGCCGAGGGCCACGCGGGAGCAGCAGGGCGTGGCTCTGCTCTCTGGCCTCGAACCAGCAGAGCCGGCGGTGTGTGGAGGCTGGGGTTTGAGGAGGTTCCAGAATCAGGGGCTTTGCCTGCAGTCTCCTTCCCCAATTGCCATTTATGTCCAAAGTGTTCCCCCAGAGCGTCCCCTTTGTATGGTAATGATGACCCCATCCATTCCTTTGACAAGACATTTGAGGAAATAATCCTATATAACCATGTCAAAAGATCTTACAAAAACAGAAACAGGGCTGAGGAATTTCTGAATTAGACTAGGTGGTGGACTCTGGGGGGAAAGAAGAACCCATCTGTTGTGATCGTGAGGGTCTGTCTGTGCAGTGGTTCTTGACCAAATTGGACTGTTGAGTTTCCTGACAGGCAAAGGGAGAAGGGAGTCTTAGGTGGTTCTCACTGTTGGCTTACTTCAGCAGTGAGCCTTACTTTTTTTGTTTTTTGTTTTTGTTTTTGGTGAGGAAGATTGGCCCTGAGCTAACATCCATTGCCAATCTTCCTCCATGTTGTATTATTTTGTATGTGGGACACTGCCACAGCATGGCTTGATGAGTAGTGTGTAGGTTCAGACCTGGGATCCAAACCCTGGGCCACTGAAGCAGAGTGTGCGAACTTAACAGTACACAACTGGGCCAGTCCCCTAAAATAATTGTTTGGGGCAAGTTACTCCTTTGGGTTAGGGGACTCCATGGAAATTAGTTCAATAAAAATGTCTATGGGATGTCTGAGGCGGAGTGTGGTCCATCACCCATCATGGAGCATTTGAGGGCTTGCTTTGAGAGAAGCCCTGCTCTGGCCCAGCTGTCGGGTTGGCCTCTACCTGGTTCTCAGGTTAGCTGTTCTCCAACGTGGAGAACGGGACGTGCAATTGCTATGTTTGATGTGAGGGACTTCTGAAAATTCCTGGTTCTGATGGGACGCAGAACAGGAGCGCAGTACGGAGGGTGGGGGGCACTAGGGGGCTGCTGAGGGGTGTGAGGGAGGAGCAGAGGGTCCACACGCTGTACCCACACTTGCTCTTGTTAGCTCTCCTCTCACGCTACAACACTGTACCCAAACAAATCATTATTGTTTTTAAAGAGAGTCCCTCTGCAGGGACGGCATTTAGTTTGTTCCTCTATCCCCTGTGCTCCCTGTGCCCTGTGTCGCCAGCCCCCCGCTTTCTCCACCCTGTCTGACCGGCCTCGCTCCCACGCCTCCCCCACGGTGGCCCCGTCTAGGACACCTGGCTGGATGCGAAGCAGGTGGGCAGGGCTTGAGGAAATGGCCTGGGAATGGATGGCCCCAGCCTTCCCCAAGTCCAGTTAGAGGGGGATCACGTAAGTGACTGGGGACCGGAATGTTTGAGGCAGGAATGATTCTTCCATGAGGAGGGCAGGGCCAGGGCCGGCTTCTCGGGTAGGGAGGTGGCCATAGAGCCCTCAGGGGAGTCGTACCGAGGCTGCTTCTGCTGAAACGCGGCAGAGAAGAGTGACGTTCTACTTGTAAGTCACCGGTGACCTGGCTGGCAGATGTTCCAGGCCCATCGCTCCTCCTTGCCATCTCTGGCCAGCGTTTGCTGAGGTGGCAGGCAGGCGCCGGGAGCTCGAGCGTCCTGCGTCTGTCTGTTCCTGTTAGGAACCGACTTCTTTGCCTACTTTGTCTCCTTGGCGGACAGCACCCTGCCAGGGGGGCTCTTCACCTCCCTTTTGCAGGTGTGGACTCTGGGGCCCCATCAAGGGGCACCTTAGCAGGTAAGTAATGAGATGAGGGACAGACCTGGCTCCTTGGCCTCTGCATCCATCTACCTCCGTGGGCCAAGCAAGGAAGTGGGGCTCTTGGCAGAAAAAGCCTTTGTTCCTGGATGCCTGCCATGTGCAGGTGATGGACAGGCCACAGTTCATTGCTGCCAGATTCCGTTATTTGTATTCCCTTGACTCCTTTGATTGGCCCAAATCCTGGCGCTTGGGGACTTCAGAAATGGAAGTGGCCAGTGTGCAGAGTCAGGAGAGACAAGAGGGCCCCGGGAGGCCTCTGGAGAGGAGAGCTGGTGGGCAGCAGATGGTGGTGGAGACAGCCTGGCCTTTGCTGTCAGATTGACCTGGGTTCCAGCGCAGACCTGTCTCCAAGAACCTGGGTGATGAGGAGTGAGGGCCTTTCCTGTTGGTGAAGTGGTGAAATTGTACCTCTTAAATGGGCTGCATGAGACGGCAGCTCTGGAAATGGAGGTGGAAAGTGCCTGGGACTAGCAGGTCCTCATACACATTGGCCGCCTCCATCGTGACGAGTGCCATCTCCTCTGACGCTTAGTTAGCTGGCCTTTAAAGCTAAGGCCACATGGGTGCGGGCCACTCGAATGTCTGAAGGCCATCCCTCGGTGGTAAGGGGCCTCCTCCGGGTGTGAAGTTGTTTCGGTTCAAAGCCCGGTTTTTTTAGCATCTTGCTCACCTGAAGCAAGAGATGTATTCCCTCTGAGCCCCAGCTTCCTTCTCTGTGAGGCGGGCATTGATGGGACCAGCTCCACAGGGTCGCGCCTGCGTGCCTGCGTGCGTGCGTGCCTGCGTGTGTGCATAAGATAGATAGTACTTCTCAAGCCTGAGCACTTGGGGTTTTTTGTAAGAAGTCCCTTGGTGTCCTCTCTTCACCTGTAAGATGGTGAGCTCCACGCCTCGGACCTGCTCCTGCAGACTGTAGCGAAGCCCTTTGTAGAAAGCGTGGTGAAACTCTGCTTCAGGCCTGTGTCCTAGTGCAGGCACTGACCATTCTTGGCGTGGGAGCTTCACTCTGTAGTGCCTAGACTGGGGGCAGAGGTGGCCCCAGAGTTCAGACACAGGGTACGTGCGCTGGCCTGGCTGCTCCTGAGCAGGTGACACAGTCCTGAGGTCTGCCTCCGCCTGGCCAGCCAGCCTGTGGGACCCAGCCGTCCCACTGCCGGTGGTCTGAGGGCTGGAGAATCCCTGAGGCCACCTCTTGGTGATGGGAGCTCCTTTCTCCGTGGATGGCTCCCCAGGAAGCCTGCGGGGACCCAGGTTCCGGAACAGGCTCACGGAGGAAGCGAGCTGGTCCTCACACACTTAGCAATACGGCGTGTGCGAGGTGGGCCCTGGCTGGGCTGCCAAAGCCAGCAAGACCCCGTGGTGCCCAGTTCCTGCTTGGAGAAAATGGGTTTTCAGATCCGTCCTGTCTGCGCTTGGAGTGCCAGAAAGTTGAACGTGATCCTGGCAAAGAAACTGGACGTTTTATCCAGAAAGTGACGTTTCCTCACTCCAGTGTTCACCTCGCTTCTAAGTGAGCGGGGGAGCAGTCTCTCACTTCCTGGGGGTTGGGGGTTCCCAGCAGGAACGCTGGGCGGGGTGTTTTCTGGGCGCTGGGGTTCTTCCTAATGTCCGATTCCGTCTGTGGTCCGGAAAGCCCTCTGAGTGGTGGCCTGTCTGGGCACAATGACATGATGACTGGGTTCTCAGGCATCTCATGGAGGTGAGGCCCCCGGAAGGTGGCTGCCAGTCTTCGGGGGGTCAGCATTGCTTGTGGTGACACCCAGGATGGTCGGGACAAAGCACAGCCTTGGCACTGGGAATCTGGGGTGGCCGGCCCCCTTAGACTCTGGGGGCCTTCGTGGTGGGGGTTGGGGGAGGAGAAGCCCACTTACGGATGAGGTAGCTGGTCCAGAGGAATTTGTGGCTTTCAGGTTTCAGAGTAACTCCCCCCACGCTCCCCCCACAATGGGTAGAGTGTGGGGGCTACAGGAGACTTTTTTTCTACTGGAAAACAGACCATCCTCCTATGCCCCTCCCCCTACTTGGCTGCTAACCCTCGACCCTTCTCTCCTCCTCCCCGTCCATCACTCCTGTTCCTTCACAAAGCCAGGGAAGATCTGGGCTGGCCCAGCTCCTGGGTGTCAGTCAGGACGCGGAGGGAGACCTTGCTCAGAAAGCCGGGTCCCCCGGAAAGAAGTACAGAGTCGACTGTCGTTAGGAATTGCTTCCTTTCCTCCTTTTTTTGTAGCGGGGAGGGGGCATTTGGCAGCCCTTGGGGCCCCTTCTGGCCGCCAGCCCCACATCTCTTCCTGGCTGTTGGGAGGCAGGGCAGGAGTGAAGATTGGGGAGAAGGGGGCAGGGCTGGCGGGCCTCCAGCGGCCGGGCCGGAGAACTGGCCCGCAGGCCCTGCTTCAGCTGGCCCTGGCAGAGCCTGGGGAGGTTTCTACTTAGTGGACGGGCGTGGGTGTGTCAGTCTGTGTTCATTCAAGGAACTGAGCTCTGGGAGCCAAACTCGGAGCAGGGGAGGGGCGCTGAGCCCAGGAAAGCCTTGGGGAACTAGGGAGGGGGGATGGGAGTGGGCAAGAAGAGTGTGCTCAGTGTGTCCCAGCCTGATAGCAGTTGAGATGGGGACCTCTAGCTGGAGGGATCCGAGTTGCATTGTAAAGCGTCTACCTCAGAGAAGAAACGGCAAAATAATGCTAGTTAAATTTGCTTTTTTTCTAGACACCACCCGCTTCTACCAAAGTGCCCATAGGTTTTCTTTTCAGCACTGTTTCAGCCTCAGGATTCTTCCCCCTTGACAGATGAAGAAATCAAGGCTGCATTCAGGTCCAAATGCCAAGGCAGGCACAGACCAGAATGCACGGAGCAGAGCAGGACGGAGTCTGGGTCTCCAGATTCTCATTGCAGGGCTCCATTCCATCAGACTCACACATGCAAAGAAGCAGTGAATTATATACTGCTGCTTGGAAATGCTCCTTTGCCCTGGGAGGTAGTAATTAAGGCATAACTTCTCAAAAATGTTCCTTTATGCAACGCCCCAGGAAGTTTCTTTTCGGGCTATTGTCTGGACTTCTGGATGGAGGTGCCAAGTTGCCTCTGGATGGTGAACTTGCTTTCTCAAGTGCCTGAGGCCAAGATAAAATGAAAATGGCAATTCCCCCGCTCCCTGTGCCTGCAACTGCCTGATAACGCCCGGATAGTTTCTATGGCAACAGTGGCAGGAGGTGGGTCAGGCAGGATAAAGGGGGTGGGGGTGCGACGGGTTTACTGGATCATAAAGGCTTTGGAAGTGGGGCGGGGCCAGCTGGTATATGACTGATGGCTTCCTTCCCTGGGAAGATAAAGGGCCTGTGGAGAGGGGGAGGGGCGAGGTGAGGGGAGCGGAAGAAGTGAAGTGCTGGGGTTAGAAGGTCTCTGCTGGGAGCTTTTCCTTGAGCGACTCCAATGAACAGATGCCATTCTGGTTGATTAAGAGCTATGAAGCGAAACAACCTGGGTTTGGTTTTGGCTCTGCCATTGAGTACGTGACTTTGTGCCATTGGCCTCAACCCCCATGGCTTTTTTGTCAGGTGTGAGAGGGGATAAGAAATTATCAACCTCATGTGATTACTTGGTGATAAGACGGGATTATGTACACAAACGACTTTGCACAGAAACTCAGATAATCAGCGGTGTCTTACGGGTTCTGGCCCGGCTCCTTCTCCTTCTGATCTCAGCACACAGGGGGAGAAGGCAAATGCCTGTTTTCAGATGTTTTCTGATTGGCCAAGTTTATTACCAAGAGGCACTTAAGAGCCCTGTTAGGAGGTGTGGCATCTTCCACGGGGTGGGGCGTGGTTTTGCTTTGGAAAGTCCAGAATGGAGTCAGTGGTGGAGGGTTTTCCAGTGGGCAGTCATGGCCTTTGGTACCATTGTCACTCCTGGTCCTACCGATGGCTGACGGCTGCCCGTGGCCCATTTATGCCCCAGAGGTGAAGATTCTTCCCTGAGGTGCTGCTGGTTGTCTCTGGTTTGGTTTGCTGTCTCTAACCCAAGAGAGCGTAACTGATGAAGACGACTCATGGGATGCCGTATTACATCAGACAAAATCAGTGAACTTTTAGTGGAAGCAAAAGAAAAGCATCGTGACCTATTTAAAGACACTTATTTATATTCAGGACGCTTCTTGTGCTGCTTTGAGAGTGTGGCCGGCAATCCTGGACATCTTTGCAAGCTTTTAGTTTCCTTTTGCATCCTCTGGATTCAGTTTGTCAGGCCCGGAGTATCTGGGAGCAGTCTTGTGGGGATGGAGAAGAGGCGGGCAGAAGGGGACGGTGGGAGGAGAGCCTGGGGGGGACCTAATCTGGTCTATGGGAGCCAGTCTGTGGTGACACAGCAGCATCTGAGCTGAGTATAAGGACAGTTGTTTGAATGAGGGTCCTGGGAGAGGGAAGTGTCCTTTCTCTTCCACCTCATGCTTCTTTTTGCTCATTGCCTTTCTTTATTCCTACCACTCTTGAGGCTCTGGGACCTAGATGGTGAGGGAGAGGCCAGAAAAGTGAGAGAGAGAAGGAATCGAACACGACACTCTGGGCCAGAGAGTGTGGGATGCTCATTCGATAGTCAGCCTTCCTAATGCTTAAACGCTGGTTGAGCACATACTGTGTGCAAGCCATGAGACTAACTATAAAAATACGATAGTCCTACCACCCTGGAGGGAAGCAGGAAAAGCATTTAAAAACATTGACTGTTATCTGAGAAGAAACCAAATCCGCAGAAATGTATGTAAATCTAATGCACATAAATAGGCGGCTCTTTCAGCCTTTTGACCAGGGCTCTTGGGAAGATCTTGATGTGAAATAATGGCCACTAAAGTCACGGAAGTAAGTTTCAGAGCTTCCTCCTCCTTTGTTCTTTGAAGAAGAAAGCACAATCTCTTCTCCCAAAAAAGTAAACTGAGCACACAAAATGTTTCCCTTCCTGTTCTCCTTTCATGATGTGTGCTTTTCTTTAAAGTTCTATGGAAGCTAAGTCTGAGTTCGTGTCTTCAAGAACCTTCTATCCTTTGGAGGAGGCGGGAAAGACGTGGACCCGTGGTTTCTTGCCAGCGCACGCAGGCTAGAGAGCTGCGAAGGAAGCTGAGTCAAATCACACGAGCACTTTGCCCAGTGATGCCCTTCCTCGACTCGGTCAAGCAGTCTTTGGGTGCTTGGAGGCCATATTGTCCATCCTCCTTCCTGCTTGAAGGGTTCCTCCTAAACTGTACCAGAGGACATCTGTGCACTTTTTTCCCATCTGCAGCTCGTCACTTGTTTCAGTTCTCTGGTCCTCAAGGAGCAGAAAGGTCTCCCTTCCGTCGAGCACCACTGGCCGTGAGGCACCTTCACGACTCTGCAGCTGGGTGACCCCCTCACCCCTATGGCTCACATCCCTTGGCTTTCCATTCTCGGGTCTGAGCCATCTTGATTCTTCATCTTGCCCTCCTTGACCCTATGTCTCTCTTTCACTCTTCAGGTCTTTTCTCCGACTCATTTCCCAGTTCTTCTTGCCACAGAGACCTGGCCAGGAGCCCACAGTCAGTCCCTGACTGGCGGACAGCTGACCCTGGTGACACTGCACCGGCCTCAGGGTGGTGGTGAAGTTGGCCATGTCACTACTGTTTGATCCTCTTCCTGCCAGTGGGGTTTTAGAGGCCCCCCCAAGTTGACCAGTAACCCTGCTTGACAAGGAGGGTGAGGGATGGGTGGAATGACGGAGGTGACTTTTTTAAAAGAAAATTTTAAAAATGCGGACAAGTAACAAGAATGACATAACAACACCAAGTTGCCACCCAGAACTGGGAGTGGTTGATTTCTTTGTCGTATTAGCTTCAAGTCATTTTTTAAAACTTCCTCTGGTGGCTCTCCCTACCTGCCTCCAGCTCCCTGTCCCTCCTCCCCCGGGGCAGCCACTGGCCTGAATTATTTAGTGTTTCCTTTTCTCAGCTAAACAGACTTGCTAATGGATGACCAATATCTAGAGTTGTTCTCTGAAAGCAAATTGAAAATGTACATAAAAGGTTTCATTCTGCAACTTCTTCCCCCATCAACGTTAGTTTTTTTTTGAGGAAGATTGGCCCTGAGCTAACATCTGTGTCCATCTTCCTCTATTTTACATGTGAGACACTTACGACGGCATGGCTTGATAAGCGGCACGTAGGTCCACGCTCAGGATCCAAACCCTAGGCCACCAAAGCAGAATTCATGAACTTAGCCGCTATGCCGCTGGGCTGGCCCTGACATTAGGTTTTTGAGATCTGCTTCTGATCACAGGTCAGAGCTGTTCTTTTTAACTGCTGTATATTATTCCATTATATTACTTTACTGATTTCGTTACCACACAAAGAGGGAGTTCTCTGCCCGAGGTGCATAAAAAGCACGATTATTATGGCATCAGCCTTTGAGGAAAGAAAAAGCTTTATTGTGAGGTTGACCAGCAAGGAGACAGGAGGCGACACTCAAATCTGTCTCCCTGATCCAGGGCTGGGGGCACAATTTATAGGGTGAAGGGCAGGGTGGTCCGAAGCGTGGAGATAGATGATGAGAGGTGAGGAGAAGTAGGTAACTGATGATTTGTGCAAGCGTAGTCAAGCTTCATGTCTCCTCGTATGATGCATGTTCACAAAATGGCGGCATCACCCTGATCTGAGGGTGGAATTTTCAGCTCCTTGATGTCAAAAAGATCATGTGTCTGGCATTTGCACAGGCCCAGTTGATGGGTTGGTGGTCTCAGTAGGCCTGAACTGGACAAGGGGTTGACTCTCAGTTCCTGAAAGACCACTCTTAACTCACTCTGTTGATAAGATGCGGTCAGCTCAAATTGGTCCCAGTGGCCCATTGGTTACAATTTTCATTTATCCATTCACCTATTGAAAGGCTTTTGGATCAGGTTGCTAGTCGTTTTCTGTAACTACAAATGCTGTAATACACAGTTTTGTGCACGTGCCCCTGTGCACATGTCTGAGAGAAGTAGAACTGCTGGGTCAGGCACATTCTTCCCGTTCCCATGGCCACTGGTCCAAGTTTGCAGCAAAGCTTGCTCTCTACTCACTTGGGCCCTTCCGCAGGTAGGTCACCTGGCCAGGTTCTCCGGCACCTTTCATTGGACCAGGAGAGAAATGTTTGGGACCCGTGGGAAGGAGTGAAAGGTGATAGTGCTGTTTGCCATCTTGATATCAATTTCTCTGGCTCTTCAAGGACAGCCTGACTGGCTGAGTCCCAGAGGACCTTGGCTGAGTGTGAGCATGTTTTGTTTTCTCTGTCTGCCTCAGCCCTGACCCTCCCTTGGTCTTTGCGATTCCAGGAGTGACCCTGGTGTTTATAAAGCAGCCCTTCGGAGAGTTCATAGGCAGGACGCTCTGCAGAGGCCATGCTGTTTCTGCTCACTCAGGGGGAGCCCGAGGGGATACAGCGACGTGAGGGCATGCTCTAGAAATCTCCGTGATGCCTGGCCGAGAAGGGCCCCTCTGTGCATCCAAGCACACGTGTGTCTGTTTATGAAGCCATGAGTCAGTGGATGGAAAGGGCTCCCGAGGCTGCGTCTTTGCAACGTGTGTATGTGAAGCCATATCTCTTGAAAAGGAGAGGGATCTATCTCTTCTTCTAACCAAGAAGTTCTTCAGGAAACCGAGGCAGGAGAGAGAATCGCAAAGGAATGGGGCCCTGGAGGTGCCAGAGCTTGAAGGGGATTGTTAGAAATACAGAGTCCTTGACCCGTGCCCAGGCCTCCTGTCTCTGAGCCTCGGGGGCTGGAGTCCAGGTCTCTATTTTTAGCAAGCTCTTCAGATGATTTCTGAGGAAGAGCCACAGTTGGGAACCATTCACCTAGTCTAACTCCCTGGAGTTACAGATGAGCACTTTGAAACCTCACATCTTAAACCCCCTGCCTGGCATCACTCAGTCCCAGGCATGGCGGTCCTGTCGGGATCAGATCCTGGGAGCGCTGGCTTTCGGGCTAGCACTTCTCTTAGCATGATGGAACTGGTTGGCCAAGGCTCTGAGCCCAAGAGCTGGTGTTCCACAGGAAATCCAGAAAGGGTTCGGGGGACTCGGCAAGTAGTTGGGCCTCTGCCCTCCTTGCATACGCGTCCTCTCCAGCAGCAATTTCTTCCCTGTGTGAGGGCGGTGGCAGTGCCTGCTGGCCGGTCCGCTCTGCAGAGTTCACTGGTTCTTCGACACTCACTGGGCGATAGACTCCTGGTCGCTGCGGCTGCAGGGAGCTGATCCCCAGAGGAGAAAGGCCAGTGCCTGCCCTGTGTGATGGAACCTGGAAGGCTTGTGGGCCTGGAACATCTCAGGAGGCTGCTTGCATTCATTTCCTACCACAGGGGGAATCCGGAGATGAGGAACCACCTCCTTTGGTTTGACAACCATGCTGGGGAGCTGCTGGTCTGTTGCCAGAGGGATTTCTCCAGAACCTGGTGGCGCCTGAGAGATGTCAGGTCTGCTTAGCTGCCTCCCTTGCGAGGAGCAGGGCCTCAGGGGGGAAGGAATGGGAAGGGAGTCTGGAATGAAGCTGGGTGTCAGCAGGGGGTCGATGGACAAACCGGGAGAACATCAGTAACTGAGCTGGAATGCGTCCCGGGTGCCAGCCCTACACCACCGCAGACATCCGTGCACGCACTATTCAGAATTCCAGCGGGGGACGCCACTGCCGCCTGCTGCTTCTGACCTTGTGGAAAAGAGGTGGAGGAAGACACAAACAGTGTCACTCCCTAGGGAGACAGGGACCTCCAGTTAAACATTAGCTGAAAAATAGCAAATAGGCTCCCCTTTCTACCCAACCCCATTTCTGACTCCTGCCTCCCCCGGCTGCCTAGCATGGCCTGAATTTTCCACCCCGGCCTCTTGGTGGGCTGTGTTATTGAACATAGTGGCCACAGGCTAGATGGGAATAGCAGCCTTCACTTTAGTAGAATTATTATTCCCACTTTTCAGACTTGAGAAGTTAGAGCTCAGGAAGGTTAAAAGATTTGGCCAGAATGATGGGTGATCCTAAGTGGCAAAGCCAGGACTGGACTTTAGGGCTCTTGACTCCTAGCCTCCTTTGCCCATTCGGATTTGTTAATGAATTGTCCACTGCCATGGGTGTTAGCGCAGAAGTTGTCTGGGAGGCAGGAGGAAGATGGTAGGTAGTATTTATTCTTTTGCCCAACATGTGTCAAGGTTAAGTGCATTTTAGGAGAAATCAACAATGAAGGAGCCAAGTGAGTTCTGTGCCCAGCAGGATGGAAGCAGGAAAGCAGCCAGCATTCTGTCCTGTTCCTTGGATCCATTCTCGAAGGGCCTGGAATGCTGTCACCTGTTGGAGGTGAATCCACTGGAGGTAGTGATGGATTCCAGGTTGGATTAGATCATGTCTGTGGTGCCCCAGCTCTTGGATTTCCAAAAGTCAAGAGACAGACGAAGGAGAAGGTTCGAAGAAGGCTCAGGTTTCTTGAAAAGAAAGAAAAGAAGAAAGGAGACACATCCACCTGTTAGGAACATGGTTTGGGGGAAGATGCCCTCTTCTCTCCAGGCCTGCGTGCGGACTGATGCCTCACTCTCTGAGCAGGAAGGAATAGGGGGTGCTTTTACATTCTTGGGGCATGTTTTCCTAAGAATGCTTTACGTCTCCCTTAGATAGGAATCACCCAATGTCAGACGGAGCGCTGAGGTCAGAGCATCGCATTAGGAGAAAGTGCGGTTTCATGCTAGTGAGGATCCGTCAGACACGAGGGTTTTCACCCCTTGAGTAATGGCGTCAGTGCCACAATCACACAGATTATGTTGGGGAAGAAAGGGCTTTGCCAAAATTAAGCTTTAAAAGCAGAGTAATAATGCACAGAAGTAGACACAAAGTTCTTTCGGATTCTCAGCATCCAGCACCCTCCTTGGCTGGATTAGTAAGGCTGGGTTGAAGGGCAGTGTGGGGACCCTGTGCCGATTGTGACACACCTCTGAAAATGGCAGAGATGTGGCGTGTGCTCCTGTAGACTCCGATGGCAGGCCTTCTGGGCCTCGAGTTTGCTGTCTGTAAAATGGGACAACTGTCCGCCTCCTCTCATTCCATCAGCCTTCCTCATCTCCGGCTCCCCCAGGTGTGGAAGGCAGAAAGGTGCGGCAGGTACCTACAGCGGGATGCGACTCCGCCCTGTCTCCAAGCCCTTCACAGAGGAGTCTGGGACTCAACTCTCCCCCTCTTGTCTCCCCCACTTCTCTCTGGAAAAGCTTTACTTTCTGGATATAATCGGGAAACTCCGTGTTGACCCATCTCCCAGGTCGCTCCGCAGGGGAGAGCAGCTAATGCTTACTCACACTCAGGGTGAGAGCTCCCTGGGGGCCTTGCGGGTCCTGTCAGTCATCTGTGGGCCAGAAGCCTTTTTGTTAGGTGATTTGAGTTGCTGAGAACCGTTTCTCAGAGTGGCCTTGCTCTGCCGCCCTCGGAGCTGCATACATAAGTGGTTGCTTAATAAATATTATTCTGAACCTAACTCTCTTAGGCAGAAGAAAAATGCAACTTGGTATTTTTGTTCTGAGGGCAAATTCCATCTCTAGCTGGAGTTTTCCATCTGGAATGTTTGTCTGCAGGCTGCGCCTGTCACCTATAAGAGAAGGTATGGGAAGAACTTGGTAACGTGGGAGAATGCCCTTGTCTGGCTCTGTGTGAGGGTGCTGTGTGGGTACTTCTCTGGGGGGAGAAATGGAAGCAGTTAGCCCTGTGTTCCTACCGTGTGTCTGGCACTATCTATGCATGCAGCATCTCTCGGAATCCTCCCGGCCACCCACTGGAGGAGGGTGCTGTTTGCGTTTTATGGATGGGCAATGGAGGCACAGAGAGCTTAAGTAACTTGTCTAGGGCTGCACAGCTAGGTGGTCAAGCTGGGGTTCAGTCAGCTGATTAGACTCGGGAGCCTGAATTCTTGAGCCTCTTTGGCCGCGCACAGTAACAGTCAAGGAATGGGCGCTTTTCCAGCCTACAGTCCTTCCTGAGCTCCACGCAGTCAACTCTTTCATTTCCCTTCCCTGGGCTTCTGCTTCCAGATGTGGGGCGTTGGCCTGTGCATCAGCAGACCGGCCTGGGGGTTTCCTCATCTTACTGGCAGGTTCGCTGGCACTGATGAGACCAGTAAAGAAATAGGACAAAACATACCCATGAATCTGGTGGCTTCCGTGAAGGTGGACAAATGGACCTTCACCTCGGAGAGGGTGGGGACATCTTGGGACAGGAAGCCGCTCCGTCCCCCGGGAGAAGACTGCCTGGCTGACCCCGTCCTTGGGGCCTGGAGCAGGGCCGTGCTGTCTTTCGTGGGCTCTTGGCACTTGCCTTTGTGGGCACTCATTAAAGAATACTTTAAATCATATTTTATAACTGCGAATATGTCAGTATTGCATATGAAGACGTTTTCATTGACCACAAAGCTTATTTTTCCTTCTGATTTTAAAAGAAATGAAAACATTCTCCAGGCCCTGGGCACCATGCCTGCTGTGTCTGATGAGCAGCCCGCCCCGCCTGGAGCCTGCAGGCTGAGCCCACACTGTCTGTGTGCCCCTCTCTTCCGTCACACGTGTCCCCAGAGCTGGGAGGGCCTGGTCCTGAGCGTGGTGTGGGCTCAGCCAGGGGATGCTCCTGCGGACCCTGGCAGGGGTGAGTGTGGGAGAGCTTGGCAAAGAGGGAGAGCAGGCTGGGAGTCCCCTGGGATGCCAGGACAGCCTCCACCCCCCCAGGAAGGTGGACTAATGGACTGGAAGTGTGTCTGGGAAGGGAATGGGAGTGGAATGTCTTAGCTAAGGGAGGGGAATGGGGTAGAGCTCAGGATCTGCTTTACGTGGGCCTGGGGTCTTCAGCACTGGGCTGGGGAACTTCCAGGCATCTAGATAAAGCCTAACTCCTGAACAGTGATTTTCAGCTAGGGGCGAGTTCACCTCCCAGGGGCAATTGGCAATGTACATAGACGTTTTTTGATTGTCATCACCTGGGGAGGGTGCTCCTGGCATCTGGTGGGAAGAGGCCCGGATGCTGCTCAGCATCCTGCAGTGCACAGGACAGACCCCTCCCGACAAGGAATCATCTGGTCCCAGGGTCAGTGGTGCTGAGGTTGGGCGACCCTAGTCCAGAGGGTGTTCCAGGCATTGGGTTCAGGTGAGTGGAGACTTCCTAGAAGATCTCAGATAGGACTAAACACGGGCCGCCCATCCTGTTCCAACCAGAGAACGTGTAATTACAGCCGCAATGAGACCGCTGTCTGAACCAAAGCCTCGGGCAGGCAGGCAGGCGGCCTCCCAAAGGAGGGGAGGCAGGTGAGCTTCTGAGAGTCCCAGGCCTCCTGACGGCAGAGGGGATGGTCCAGGAATGGTAGCGTGTGCTGCGCCATCAGGGTCCTGGAGCCCTGGTCTTGTCTCACTACATGTGAGCGGAACACAGGGCCCCGAGCACTGGCAGTGGTGTTGAGGCCTCCAGAAATTCTCTCCACCTCTGTCGGCAGGAAGCCAGCTGGGCAGGGTGGGTGAGGATGCAACCCGGATGTTCCCATTTTATCCTTCTCTGATCCTGGGTGGTTCCCAGGGCAGCAGGGGAAAAGGGCTTCCCTAGGCGCCTTTCTCTCCTCCTCCTGTCCCCTGGGCAATGCCTGCAGGGAGGGGGACGGGGCCTGAGGCTGTCCCGTCAGGTCTAGATGCAGAGAAGCTGTAAAGTTGGAAGTGGCAGGAGATCTGTGATGGAGAAGCGGGTGGTCCCCCCTCTACTTGTGTCACACCTGCCTTATGTCTCAAGGGTCAGTGTGAAGAGATGGAGCGTTACCTGAGTCAGATCCTCCTATTTCTCTTCCAAGTTTATCTCAGGCTCCCCCAAGCCTCTCCTCCAGCCTCCTGCCCGCCACTTTGGGTGTATGAAGAGGGAAGCTGGGATCTTCGTGCTCGGCCCAGCTGCCTGGCCAGTCCCAGAGGGTCACCTTGTGCGCACCTAGTGGGACAGAGGAAATCTGTGCAGCCAGGTGCAGCTACTTCCTGTCCCCATTCTGCGGAGCCTGGCGGGCCACTGAGCAGGGGAACTGGGAATACGTCTCCTGGGGCCCCTAGATTTCTGCTGTTTCAGCCTCCAGGAGCAGAGAGGGGAGGGCCGGGTGGGTGAGTAAAGTCTGGGGCGGGTTGAGGGGTCTGATTGAATGTGGTGGACTAGCACTCCCACCCTGCTTGGTGGCGAATGCCTTAAGTCACCCGTCCCCTGCAGGTGGCATCGGGGCCTCTGGAACAGGATTTAAGCTGCACTTGGTTTATTTATGGTAAAACCCAGGCTACTCAGAGCCCCTGGGGTAATAGCCATCTAGAGAGAAGAATTTTCCAGGTTTCAGAATTCAGAAGAATTTTCTGGGCTTACTCATTTACATATTTCAATTTTTATTTTTCTAAAGTTTAACAATTTTGGATAGATAGGTTTTTTTTTTTTTTCAACTTGACATGTTAACCTCCTCCGCTTTGTGGACATCCCAAGGTCGTCATCATGATCAACACAACTTTCATTTTGGTCTACACAATGTGGAAGTGGCCAGGGGTTGTTGGTAGTTGCGGCGTTGTTTGCTGTGCACTAAATGTCCCCAAAGTTCCTAAGTTTGATTTCTTTAGTGTTCTCTTTCTTCCCTGCCGTTTGATACTTCTTGCCACTGTCCACATGCCTTCCTTCTTTGAATTCTGTTGACTTTCCTCTGCGGTGGCCTTGGACACCAGATATCCAGAAGCCGGGCTCAGTGAAGCGGTCGTGCTGTCAACAGTCAGGGTTCCTCCCACGCCCATTCTCCCCGCCTCTCGTGAGGAAGGCACCAGCACTTTACAAGGCACAGACGGTTGACAGCTGTTCTCACAGCTGAGATGCTCACAGGCTTGTCCTTCTCTGCTTCCTGGCTCTTGGTTGGGTTCCACATCACCCAAGTGACAGATAACTGAGACCATCGGCGTCTTCTTCATCATCATTGAAGTACTAACCACCCCCAACACACACAGGGTTTCTGTGCTCCAGGCCCAATCTTAACTGCTCTACCTGTAACATACTCTCAACAGTTCTCTGGAGCAGGAACTATGATTCTCCAACAATTCACGATTCAGAAAATGGAGGCACAGAGAGGTTATACGTGTGGGAGAAATACATCTGGATAAACAGCAGCAGAGCTGGGACTTAACCTGAGTGTGTCCTCGTAACCAGTGCTCACTAGTCTGGAGAGAATGTGCTGGGCTCTGAGGGATGCTGCTGTGGCCCGTGAGAGCTGCCCAGGCCTAAGGCCAGCAGGAAGGGAAGGGATGGGAGCAAACCTCTACTGAACGCTGGTTTGCCAGGACCCTCTGAGCCCACCCCACTGGGCCTGAACTCTAAAGGCACCACCAAGTACCAGGAACTACCTAGTACCAGGGACCACCTAGTACCAGGCACCACCAAGTACCGGGGACTACCAAGTAGCAGGGACCACCAAGTACCAGACACCATCAAGTACCAGGTACCACCAAGTACCAGGGGCCACCAAGTACCAGGCACCATGAAGTACCAGGGACCACCTAGTACTAGGCACCACAAGTACCAGGGATCACCAAGTACCAGGGACCACCACATACTAGAGACCACCATGTACTAAGCACCTTGCCTGAAACTCTTGTGGAGAAATATTTTAAGAGCCATTCAGTTATGCTTTTGTGGCTGTAAGTTTTGAAGGCGCATTAAAGGAGAGGAGGAACTGTGCAGGTTGGTTTAGAAGCAGCTCCTCCGAGGTCCCTGGTCTTGTCGGGACCTGCAGGGGAGCTGCTCCAGGCCACGTGGCCAGAGGCCCTGTTGGCTCTGCTGTCTCCCAGGCACTGGCTGAGTCCCGGCTCCCCTGGAGCTCACGGGGACTGGTCTCCCGCATTACGACTCTTCTCTGCCATTCTGTTCTGTGGCCCACCTGTAGCCGGACGTGCCTAAGCCAGTGTGAGCCTGTACCAGCTGGGGGCTCACAGACCCCCTCCGCCTGAGCTGTGCACACAGTCAGAGCCTCTCTCTGGCTGACTGACGGTGGTTTGAGACAGTCAAAAGAGACTTAGTGGATGAGGCTACACACCGTGTGATAAGATGAAACTCCAAAGCTGAGGAGGTCATAGGTCCTGCTGCTGGGGCTCTCAGGGTAACGGGGGATGGTGGTAGCATAGCACAGACAGCCGTGGAGGCAGGTCAGGGTCCCTGGGGCAGTGCGGTGGCAGCCGTAGGAGCAAAGCATTAGGGGACAGGAAGAGACAGGCAAGGGGAGAGTGATGGCAGGGATGTTAGAAACTGGAGCTTCCAGTGGTGACGTGGCTCTCCTCCTCACTCCCTTGCCAGATGTGGCGTGGCCCAGTGATCGCTGCACACGAGTTCTAAAAACTCAGCCAATGCGTGCTTTTCCGAGGATAAATGATGGAGACCTTAAATCGGGGGTTAGGGGCTGGTGGGTATGTGAGGTCTTTCTAGGGAACTGTGATGGACCCCAGAAAGGACCTCATCCCCTCCCATGGTGAGGACCTTTGGGACACGTCCATCCATCCGTGTTCCTCTGCTGCACCCCAGCTGCCTAGGAGGGGGCGGAACAGAGTAGGTGTCTCAGGCATTTTTCTGGAGTCAGACAGCCTGCGTCCAAGTCTGAATTTGTGATCTTGACCTCTGTGAGCCTCAACTTCTCCATCTGGCAAGGCTGGGCGGAGGGGGAGGCTCTAGTAGTGCCAGCTTCCGAGTTGATGTGAGACTGGAATTGGTGATCTGTGTCAATCGCTTGGCCACAGTTGCTTAGATGTTAGTCATCTCTGTCTTTGCCATGATCAGGGTCCAGATGGGCCCTGGAGGCCCGTCTCTCTGGAAACAGGACCTGGAGCTCTTCTTCCCTTCCTCTCTGCAGACAATGGCGATGACCACTCCGAGGGAGGCCTGGTTGAGAACCACGTGGATGGGACGGCAAACACGTTGGGAGGTGGAGGTGGAACTGGCCGGAAGCCCCTCAAGTCGGGCATGAAGGAGCTGGCCGTCTACCGGGAGAAGGTCTCCGGGCAGCACCGGCAGATGGGCAGAGGTGGCAAACACCACCACGTCGTCCTGGAGGAGCCCAAGAAGCTGCGGCCGCCATCCGCCAGGGTCAGAGGGCAGAGGATGTACGGGGGGGCGGGGGGGGGTGTGTGTCTTACAGCTGGGGAGGGCACCCATAAGATCCATGTCCTGTGTTATCTGCAGGCAAAGTACTTCCCTTTCTGGTTCTGTCACTGATGTGCTCAGTGACCTTCAGGCCAATCAGTATCTCTTTCGGGGGCCTCAGTGTCTCTGGCTGTGAAATGGACTGGGCATGGGGTTTCTTGAAGTCCCCTCCTTCTAAAACGTCCACACTTCTGCTTGGCTTTGGGACATAGGCAGTGAAAATGGGTGCTAGGTATGAAGACGGATCCACTTGGACGTGGCTCTCTCTTGTTGAGATGTGCTCCTCTCGCTCAGCTACCTTCTTCCTCTTGCCAGCTCAGCTCTGCTGTCGGGGGTCTTGGCCCTGGTTGGGTTGATGCAAAGGAATGGGGTGTGGGCCACTGGGTTGGGGTAGAGATGCCCTAGAGACACCATCTGAACTCAGTATTTGCAAGTAGACCCCATGTTGACCTCTGAAAGCCATTGACGCAGAGCGAGGAGCGAAAACTCACATCCATATTGACTCCTTTAGCGGGTGGGCTGGGGCACAACGGTGTGGTGGTGAGATCACAGACCAGGAGCTGGAAGTCCCTGGTTCCACTAGCTGGCTGTGTGGCCTTGGGGAAGCCCCTTCCCCGTGTCCAAGCTTTCTCCTGAGGCTGCACCCAGGCCAGTGTTCGGTGAGCTCATTCTTACTCTAAGCATCATCTGTGCCCCCAGACCCCCTGCCAACAGGAATTGGACCAGGTCCTGGAGCGGATCTCCACCATGCGCCTTCCAGATGAGCGGGGCCCTCTGGAGCATCTCTACTCCTTGCACATTCCCAACTGTGACAAGCATGGCCTGTACAACCTCAAACAGGTGAGAGAAGATCTCCTCGGCCCTGGGCCCAGGGTATGCCTTGTTCCTGCCCCACCCACCTGGAATCCTCTGAGGGCTGAGAGCTGAGACGTAGACTTCTGAAATGGGGGTCAGGGGGTTCGGGATGCCCGCTCCCAGGCCATGAAGTGGGGGGGGGGGGTGGCGAGGCCTCCCTCCCTGGCCTCAGGCCTGTCAGAGGCTGACTCCACTTACCCAGCCACCTGGCCATCAGCGCTTGTCATCCGGTTGGGAGGGAGCCTCTTGGAGAAGAGACGTGGGCTCACACTCATGCTCCTCAACTTGTACTGAGTGTCAGAATCGCCTGCAGGTGATTCCTGGGCTTCACCCCCAGAGATTGCCATTCAGGAGTTCTGGTGGGGACCAAGAGTTTGCATTTCTTTTAGTTTTTTGCTGAGGAGGATTCACCCTGAGCTAACATCTGTGCCCATCTTCCTCTATTTTGTATGTGGGAAGCTGCCACAGCATGGCTTGATGGGTGGTGTGTGGGTCCATGCTCAGGATCTAAACCCATGAACCCCTGGGCTGCTGAAGTGGAGTATGCTGAACTTAACCAGTAGGCCACTGGGCTGGCTCCCAACAGTTTGTATTTCTCACAAGCTTCCAGGGGATGCTGATGGTTCAGGGACCACACTTCCAGAATCACCAATTTCAACCATTGACCAAGCAGCCTCTCTGGTTTCCAGGTGTCTTAGGGAACGGGACTCAGGGATGGAAAAATGCCACTTAAAATATTTCTAAAGATGGTAATAGGACAGTTACAAGTGCATCAGAGAACATTAAGACAGTGGGGGTAAACCAGTGCGGCGCCGGCTGCCCTCCATCCACATGCCTTCTCGGGAGGGACGTGCGTCGCCAGTACTGCCCCTTGACATTGTCGGTGTTTTTCACACAGCCGCACAGAGTTTGCAGTGATTTTAGTGGATGTTTAATGCGATCGGTTGCCCTTTTACCTTAGCCCACCCCTCCCTTCCTCCAGTTCCTCCCTTCTGAGGGAGAACAAGCACATGTGCATTTCCCCTAAGGCAGAGAGAGGGACTGAGGGAAGAAGGGAGTGAGCAGTGTGCCCCACCGCCGTTCTGTCTTCATGTGGAGGTTCAGAGCCCTGGCCGCACACTGGGATCCTGTGGGGAGCCTTACAAAGTACGGATGCCAGGGCCCCACCCCAGAGATTTGGATTTTGTGAGTCTGGGTGCTTTC
>NC_060283.1:52565969-52587474 GCF_021613505.1 Equus quagga | reverse complement strand
TTTCAGAAGCTCCGCTGATGGTTCCAATGGGGAGTCAGCATTGATCAAAGGGCAGATGTGCGAAGCCAAGGGGTGGGCGATGGGCTCTGCTGATCCCTTCGGGGGGTCTCACTTCCCCACCTCCTTCACAGCCCCGGCATCTTGCCCTCTAAACATCGGTCTAGTGTTAAAAGCTATATATTTGTGCACGTGCCCTCTAAGTGTAAGCCCACTACTTCATGGAGATGAAGAGAAGAAATAGTGATCTGTTCTAATGAAAAACAGTCCGTGTGCTGTACCTTCCGGGTGATGAAAGGGATTTACAAGAGGAATTAGTTTATGAGGAAGAGCGGGGACGAGAATGCCTGGGTTTACATTCTCAGCTATGCCTCTTATTAGCTGTGTGACCTTGGGCAAGTTACTTCAGTCATCTGGGCTTCTGCCTCGTCGTCAGTAAAGTGGTGAAATGATGGTACCTAACTGACCAGGCGGTTGTGAAGATTAAATGAATGTATATGTTAGACGTAAACCGGAAACGAGCAGCGTTTAGAATTTGAACATATTGCCTGGCACATAGGACGACCTGTGCCAGCACTGACTTTCACCATTACATTCGTTTGTCACCTCACACTGTCACTGAACCCCAGTACACTAGGTCCCCCACTGGAGGGCCCTCCCTGTGTGTGGGGCTGTCTTTTCCTCTTTGGGCATCCCCAGCAGCTTTGCTAGCCAGAGCGTGGCCCCTGGGCCAGCATCACCAGCATCACATGGGAGCTTTTTTGCTGTGCAAAATTTCAAGTCCCCCGACCTCCTGGATGGGAGTCTGCGTTTTGGTGAGAACCCCTGGCGCATGTTCACGCTTGCGAAGCATCCTCCCGCAGTCCGGCTCCGCGCATGCTCCTGGCTCAGTGGACCGTTGGGTTGAGCGCAGGAAGGAAAGCTGGTGGCGGGGGGGATGTCCTCACGACCTCCTCTTCTCTCTCCTCAGTGCAAGATGTCTCTGAACGGGCAGCGCGGGGAGTGCTGGTGTGTGAACCCCAACACGGGGAAGCTGATCCAGGGGGCGCCCACCATCCGGGGAGACCCTGAGTGTCATCTCTTCTACAATGAGCAGCAGGAGGCTCGCGGGGTGCACACCCAGCGGATGCAGTAAACCACAGCCGGCCGGTGCCTGGCGCCCCGCCCCCTCCCCAAGCACCTGCAGAGGGGGCCCCAGCGCGGGGGCGGGAGGGTCCTCCAGGAGCTCCGCCACTTGTATTTATATTTGGAAAGAGACCAGCACACCCTCGCCCTCCCCCTCCCCGGCGGGAGATGCCTGCGCCCTCGCTTCTGCTGGGGAGGAGGGCGTGGTTGCAGTGGGAGCTGGGGTACAGGTTTGGGAGGGGGGAAAAGAAATTTTTATTTTTGAACCCCTGTGTCTCTTTTGCTTAAGATTAAAGGAAGGAAAAAGAAAGCATGTGTCTTGTGCCTGAGTCTGTGGGGTCCCCCTGGGAAAGAGGCCCCTAGGCTGGAGGCCAGTTAGCCTGTCTCCATCCGGCCCTGCCCCCGGCTCCCGGGGAAACGGGAAAGGCACAGCCTCGGTCTCCCACTCGTAACCCGGGAATGAGAAGGCTGCGCAGGAGGAAGGGGACACTCCTGCCTCCAATGACGTTGGCTTATGGAAACGCGAAGTCAGAATGCAGGTGGGACCCTCCAGGGCAGCCCTGGGCATCTGCGGTCTCCCAGCCGAGGCTCTGTCCCCAGCCCGCCCCCGTGGGCACCGCGGAAGGAGACGTGGAGCATGTCTGTGTTCCTCCTTCAGATGACACCGCAAAAGGAGAAAGGGAACAGGGAAACGTGGGGACTGGGGGCCTCTGACCCCCGAAATAAGGAGATCTCCCTTCTGTACGGGGGGCCGTCAACTCAGCCCCACGGAAAGGGAGCTGGGCTGTAGTGGGCCAGCCATTCACAAAGATGGTGAGAATTCAGGCTCTGCGCTGTGGGGCCCAAGTCCTCATTTGGCTCCAGAGCAGCAATGTTAACAAAGGGACTAGGACACAGGCGCACACGCGGGCGCTACTTCTGAAGCAAAATCCTGTGAGAGAGCTCCCCCTTTGTTCTGTCCGCCCCTCAGCCCCGGCGAATTCCAGGGGGCTCCCCGACTGCAGTGGGCCACAGGGAAGGCGGGCTCGCCTTGTAGGGCTCACGGCCCACCCCCGCCCCCTCCCCAGCACGGGGCACTGAGCCCCATCTTTCATGTTACCCCCTCTTCTGTGTCTGGGGTCTGATCCCTTCCTGCCCCAGAGGAGTGGACAGGCAGCTTTGTCCCATCGATCCACCTCCCTCCTGACCCTCCTGGCAACTCATGGGAGGGAAGAGTGACACCTGGGCCTTTCCCGTGCGGTGAGCTGCTCTCGCTGGAGTAGAAGAAAACCAGGTCCTCCCCAGCAGACAGACCCCGGGCCACATTGCTGGGCTGCCCCAGGCCAAGGCCAGCAGGACACTGGGTCCAGCAGCCAGTGGCTGGCCGCCCCGGAAGTACGTCGATTCAGTTAATCCTCGTGAATCCACAAATGAGGTGCTGTTGTTAGCTCCTCTTTACCGATGAGGAGAAGTTGCCCAACCTCCATGGCCCCTATCTGCCGAGCAGGGATGCTGCCCCTGCGTTACACTGCCGCCCGCGGGCCGGGGCGGGTGTGATGGGAGAACCTAGGGGGCTACAGGCCCCGCTGCATCTGTGCCTCGTGGGTCAGCAGTCCCTGCTTGGGGCCTGATTCCCTTCATCCACTGGTGGGTGCCCCCCTCTCCGTCCCCTCCCCGTGGGCAGCGGCGGCTGTCTCTCCGAGCAAGCGTAGCAGTTCTCAACTTTGGCAACGTTTGAATCTGCCGGCTGGGCCCACCGTCAGAGATGCTGGTCTGATTGGTCTGGAGCGGAGCCCACGCAGGACTTTTTTATTTAGTTAGTTTTAAGCTTCCTGGTTGATTCTAATGCAGAGCCAGGGAGGAGGCAAGAAGAATGCTGGCATTTGGACAGCTGGGTTTGAATCCTGATCCACCCCTCGTTATTCCATTGCCCGAGAGCTGTGTCACTCGCCTTCTCTGAGCCTCAGTTTTCCTCATCCCTCTGGTGGGGATGGTTTCACCCTCAAATAACAGGATAGTGTCAATGTGAGCCAGTGGCTGTGAATGTACCTCGAGAACTGTAGGACTGTCTAGGATGGGAGGGATTCTGACCAGGCCATGGCTGGAGTGAGCCCGCATGCCCCATGGTTGCCAACTCACTTGGGTCCTTTCTGTACTATTTGTGCAGAGTGCTCCTGAAGATGTCACAGTCTTCCTGCCCATCTTTGTCCCACTTGCCCACGGCCTCTAAACCCTCTAAAGAAGTGGGTGTTACCAGTGTGCGAGCAGTGCCTTGCTGTGCTGTGGCTGCAGGAGCCACACTAACTGATGTATAGTGTGACCCAAAGACTGCGGCTGAGGGAAGGCATAAATGCCCCCTGTGGGAAGATGCTTGGCTGGACAGGGATCTTGATGTCGAGCTGATCTGGAACTGAGCTGCTCGTTGAAAGCCCGGCAGTTGACCAACACTGGGACTCTACTGCCACTGTGTGGCAGCGCCCAGAACTGCAGCTGAATTTACACAGCGTCTCAGAGAGTCTTGCTTCAGAGATGGTCCCGGGAGTCCAGAAGGAGTCAATTTGTTAAACTCGAGGAATCGCGGGACTCATTCCTGCGCTGGAGGCTTGGGAGGGGACCTGGGAATCTGCATTGAAACATGCCTCTAGGGTGGTTCTAATTTGTAGAATCACCTAATTTCTAGGTGACCTAATTTGTAGGATTCAGGGCAAAAGGATAATTCAGGCCCCTTGTTCAGAAATTAGTAAGAATTTCGAGACAGTGACAACAGAGCATTAAACCGAGCCCGGGGCCCTGTGGGACTGCACAGGCTGCTGCCCAGGAAGCTGGCCTGTTCTGATGTCCTCTGAATTTGGAGTCACTGCTGCGGTGGCTGTGTCTGTCAGGCGAGGCCTGACTGCTAGCTAGCTACATGTGACGTGGTTGAGAGCGTGGGCTTGGAGGTGAGGCAGCCTTTGAACAGAATTTGGGCTCTACTACTTATGACCCATATGACTTTGGACCCATTTCTAACCTCTGAACCTCATTTACTTCATCTTTAAATATTGGGATAATTTCTATCTCAAAGAATTGCTTTGGGAACATGAAATCATTCTGACATATACCAAGTGCTGCCAACACATAGCTGGTACTGTATCCCAGGCTCGGTGTTAGGGTTTTAGGATGATGATGAAAGTGAAGGAAGATGAGACTTTGGTTCCTGCCCTGAAGGGCTGACGTTCTAGTGGAGGAATGACCCCGGCTGTGACGGAGGTGTGCCCAGGTGCACCAGAAGGATGGACATCTGTGTCTCAGAGAGGGTGCAGAGTCAGAGTTGTAAGGAGGAAGTAGGAATTCGGGGAAAGGAGGGATGTGTGTGTGTGTGTGTATGGCAGGATCCAGACAGAGCTTGAACTATGTACAATGGACGTGTAGCCCTGGCGGTGGTCAGGGTTTCCTGTGGTAAAGGGAGGGTTCAGGCAGGGGAGTAGCTGAAGAGGAGGCCGGAGAGAGCTTGTCAGGAAGGACCTGGTGTGTCATACTGAAGGATTTCAACTTTGCACTGAAAGCTCTCAAGAGCCGAGGAAGAAATTTAGGCCGAAGCTGGGCATGACTGATCTGGGTTTTAGAGAGTGAACTCCAGCTGAGATTCCAGCGTGGATGACATGGAGCGGGTGGAAGGGCCTGGCGGGAGGAAACGGCAATGATCCCGGAGGAAGTGAGCGTGATCTGAACTAGGCAGGGGAGGTGAAGCGAAGGGTCAGATTTGAGAGTTGTCAATGAGGTAGCTTGTTCCTGCGACTTGGAGACTTATCGGGTGTGGGGGTAAATGAGGAGTCAAGAATGATGCCTGGGGGTCAGGCGTGGGCCACTGGGCGGAGGTGGTGCCATTCTCTGAGACAGCAAAGAGAGGAGGAAGAATACGGGGAGGCGGAGGAGAAGGGAGAAGAGGGGTAGTTTAGAGGAAAGATGATGGTTTCGAATTTTGTTCTTGTCGAATTTGTCCTTTGTACGGTGTAAGATAAAATAAGGCAGGCACAGTACCGGAGTTTATGAGACGAGTGCAATGTGCGTTGCCTGGGGGTCGCTGGGGGGAGAAGACATCCTTGACTTTCCATTATCCTTATCCTGACATCCAATTCATGGTCAAGTCCCATCGGTTCCATCTACAAGATACTGTTCATATCCATCCCCTCCCCTCCCTCTCCTCCGTCACCTATGCAGCGGGAGAGGGGGTGGTTGGTGGAGGACGGGTAGCAGCCGGTGGGGAGATTGAAGGAAGGGGGCCGTCCCTTGGAAACAGAGGAGCGCTGATGTGAGAGGCAAGGAGAGTACGGCGGTGGTTTTGTGGCCCACTGTGTGTGTGGGGTGGGGAATGGGAAAATAAGACAGTCGCACAGGTGGGTCTAGGTTTTCTCTGACAGGGAGAAGGCAGTGTGGGGAGATGCACACAGTGTGTTGTAGACGGGAGGGGAAAGTGGGAGGGAGACGGCCCAGCTGGGGCCCCTAGTAGCTTCTCCAGGCAGGAGGTGGAGCCTGGACATTCTGTGGTGATGTCAGCCCGCATGATGGTGGGAATTTCTCCAGCAAGGCTCCGCGGTGCCCTGCAGGAGTGACCATATTGGCTGGTGAGGTTTATCCAGAGCAGGCGAGACCCGCACAAGCGGAAACTGACTGTGGAGCCATGGGCTCCCACCTCCTTAGGGGAGGAAGCAGAGCAAGAGAGTGTTGACGGATGGAAAGATAGAATGGGGGAGACCACAGACTCTCCTTCTCCACTAAGTAAAATGCTGACGAGGCAGCTCCCTCGTCCCATTTCTCTCACTGAATGGGAGAGTGGGATTTTCCGATTTTTCATGTGGAATGCATTAGAGTCCCGGGCTCAGGGTGTGGCTTCGGTGGATGGAGGTGAGACTGGTGCAGCTGCGGGAGTAACAGAGCGGCCACCACACCACTGGGGTGAGGGTGGCAGACGGCAGACTCCTGACCCCAGCCCAGTCCTCTGGATCACAAGGAGCCTAGGTGAATGTATGATCACCGAGGTGCTGTGTGGGATGTCCCAACGACCACTGACCTGTGCCAGGTGGGGGCAGGACAAGGGGAGGGGCAGCTGGGAGCCAGGATCCAAAAGGACTTCTGTAGATGAGCAGGGAGTTCACAGATGAGGTTGTAGGGTAGGGAGGAGACGCCAGGCGAGTAGCAGAGCATGGTGGAGGGGGCCCTGGGTGAGATGGGCCCTGGAGGAGGAGCCGGGAGAAGCATCCTGGCTCACCTCCCCTCCAGGAAGAAGGTAGAGTGATTAGCTGCCGATGGAGAGGCCTGGAGACAGTCCCAGGGCAGGTGGCGCCACGTGGCCTGACCTGGACCAGCATGGCCTCCCTGCACAAGACTCTTCCTGTCCCCTACTCATCAAGGCCCCTGCAAAGGAAAGCGGGAGGGCGCCTGGCCCCTCCCTGGGGCTCCTAGTGCAGCTTGCACAGTCTCCATCGTTGCCTTCACTGCTAGGCACTTGCCAAGAGATCGCCGTCTACAGAGGTGTGCACGGGCCTCTTTGGGGGTCTGACTACCCTAAGGCCTTGAGGCAACTTGGTGCTGGGAGGTCTCAGGACAAAGTGTTCCAGGGAACCTTCCAAAGGACATGTGCCCAGTGATGGGCCAACCCCCTCCCCAGGCAGGGATGCTCCCAATTACTCCACTTGCCAAGTCACTCAGTTGGGGCAGGCCACTGGGGTTCGGGCGGGGCAGAGTGGAGATGCTGCCAACACTGTCTCCCTGCAGGAGCCTGGGAGCCCCTCAGGGTGCGGACAGGGGGATGTATAAAGGGCAGTGTGCCACTGTGGGATCCGCAAATGAAGGGGGACATGCAGACCAGGAGAAGGGCCTGAGGGAAGAACGGGCTGGGGAAGGAAGAGCAACAGGGCGATGGAGGCAGAAAGGAGGACAATGTAGGGACCACGATCTCGAAGCTGCTGGATGGTTGAAATTAGAGTCACTAGCCATTTCATAGCCTCCCTCTTTACGGGACAGAAACAGCAGTGGGGGCTGTGTGGGAGCGGGAGGTGGGAGATACCGCGGCCGGAGGTTCCCAGGAGTTAACAGCTTTCAAGGCACAGGAATAAGTGACTGAAGAACATTCTAGAAATGCCTTCCTTAAAGTCCTCTCCAAGGAGAAGAGACCCATCAAATTAAGCTCACTTTATTTAATAGCATGGGCTGAGATTAAATGATAATAATAAGAAAAACAGTGGCTGGGCCTGCTGTTTAAGAGCGTTCTATGCATTAAGTCACTGAGACAATTTTGAACGGATGGAGAAGGGGGCGCCCAAGCTCTGGATGGGAGGGCAGCCCTGGGTCCCCTCTGGAGGGAGCAGGCCCTCTCTCTTCCCCAGGGGGGCCTGGCCTGAGGACGCTCCTGTGTGCTCACTCGCCCTTTGCCTACCTTCCCTGGGCCCTCGGAGGAAGCTGAGGCAGGCTAACTGAACGCATAACTTTATTAAATAAAGGCTTTGTCGTGACAAAAGACAAAGATAAGGAGTACATAAATTATAAGTTGAATAAATAGCATACAGCAATCTTCACTTTTTTAATAAAACGTGAGATCCTCTGTTTTTTTATTTTTATTTTTATTTCCTTAGGTACAAAACGCTAAACAGGAGGCGAGCTCTTCCACATTCGGGTGATTTCTTTTTCCGCTTTTTTTCTTTTGTCCACAAACTGGTTTTGTTTGTTGGTTTATTTTTTTCATCCTTTTCACCAGTAAAGATTATGAGCATTTATTTATTTATTTATTTTTAAAAAGGTGAAAACGAAAAAGAGGAGAGAACAGAGCTATGGTATGTATGTGTGTAAAACTATAAAGAACTACAGTAATATGTGCTGTGGTTATTGCTGTTTCAAAAAAAAAAAAAAAACCAAAAACCGGTAGGTAACTCGGAATCTGAAGGAATCTTGTCTGACAACTGTCTATCCTGTGGGCTACTGTGTGGTGGTGGTGGCGGTGGTGGCGGTGGTGATGGTAGAGGAGGAAGATACAGGACTCAGGCTGGTGGCCAGGGACCCGAGAGGTGGGGTGCTGGGCGTGAGGCGGCTGGCCCTCCCCACCTTCCCTCTCCCCATCCAAAAGGAGTTAAAGAGAGGAGGCCAGAGTCTGTAGAAATGGCTAAACTATATACTCCATTTGAAAACCAAGACAGTATGTTTAAAAAAAGACACAAAAACCTAAGAGAAAAAAAAGTGGAGGAAAGTGCAAAATGAGTCTTGCACTTTAGTGGTTTTAAAAATAAAGACAGTCCCACGCCCAGGTTGCCGGCAGGTAACCCCTGTGCCCTGTCCCACCACTTCTGGAGACAGCCTCCTTTCTCTGGGAAGCCACATACATCCTCTCCGAGACCAGAGGGTTGCCCCTCCTTGGCCCACACCTCTCTGGAGTTCCCATCTGAGCTGGAACCCTCTCGGGGCTGAATGGATGGAAGCAGCCACACTGCCCCACCTGAGCAGGGCTTGCGGATGTGTAGTAGCCCTGTGGCTGCTACGGAGCTAGGTGGTGGGAGAGGGGTGGTCCAGGCCCACCTCCCCAGAGGAGGTTGACTGTGTAGGGTTACCATGGAGACCACTGAGGTGGTGATGGGAAAATGGGCAAGGGGACAGGAGAGGGGACCACACAGGGCCTCCTGGACCTCCCGTCCTCTCCCATGTCGGGGTTTGAATGTCTCCAGGCCTGGCTGTCCAGGCCTGGCTGTCTGAGGAACTTTCGAGTCTCTTCCTTCCCAGATGCCCTGCTTTGCCTGGTGGGTAGGGCGGCTCTGGGGAAGGAGGATCAGTCCTGGCTAAGCCTCCCTCCATCACCTGGCAGCAGTGGGAATCCACAGGGATGTCTCCACTGCTGGAGTGAGGCGTGAGTCAAAAGGGGGATAGGAAGAGACCTCCTGTTGGGCTGGGGGAGCAACATTTAGACTTGAGGCCATAGAATACCGGGAGCTTAAGGCCTCTGGGTGGGTGGGCAGTGGCCAACAGGCAGCCTGGAGTCAAGATGATCCCTGCTCAGGACTTCACAGCTGGCAGCACTTCACGCCTGCCTTTCTTCCCACCCAGCCCAAGGGAGGGGTGCCATCTTCCTCAATGACTCTCTCCCCTGGTCTCCCCACTCTAGGCTTAGGCCAGACCTCCCCTTTGGGAGGTTGTGTTGCTTCTGTCATGAAGGTCCAGCGTCCTATGGGGAGTGGCCAGCTGACCAGAATCACCCCCTATAAGCCTTGGAGACTCACAGGTTTGGGTTAGTTGGCATGAACTTTGGAAAGCTGAAGAGACTGGTGGAGTTAAACCAGGCTATAATCCCTCACCTGATGGCTGACAGCAAAGAGCCGATGTGAGGCGCAGAGGCCCAGCAAAGTCCAGTAAACAGCGTGGGGGAGAAGAAATAGCCCCTCTCAGGAACCAGGTCCAGGCCTTGGGAAGGGTGGGGTGGGGGATGCAATTCCTGGCTCAGTCTTTTCTTATGGAGAATGGCTCCCCAGTATCCACTCGGCAGATCCCAGTTAGACGAGTGCTCAAGATCCAGAGAAAGAACGGCAGAAGGAAGATGAAGTGGGAAAGGTTTACGATACTGGCCTGAGATGTAGAAACGAGAGTCGGGGGCTCGGGGACAGTTGCACAGAGAGATGGGGCATGCTGACACAGCAGGCCAAGTAAGTCCTCAGGGCTGCCATCCCCATCGGGCCCTTTGTCCTATGAAGATTGACCGCTCTCCCATCCCCACCAGCTGTGTTGTTCAGGGGAGCGGGAGACGTCCCCCACGTTCCACGGCTGCGAGTTCTCCACTAGCTGAAATCTATGTGCTTCTTTGCTGTCTCTCTTCACTGCCCCAAGTTTCTTGTTGGTGGTGGTCTCCATGGTGTCATGCCATCAGGAAAGAGGGGAGACAGCTGTATTCACAGCGAGAAGGGGGCTCCTTTGTCAGTGTCCGAGCCTCCTTTCCTGGCAGGCCATCTCCAGCCTCAGGGGATAGCCCCAAGGCCACCCATTTAAGGAAAACAGTGGAAAGTGGGATTTTTCTTGGTTCAGCATCTGGCTGCCAAATGACAGCACCCCCAAAGCCTCCATTCCCTGCTGGTCCTGGGCCTTTCTCCATCCTCCACCCCAGGGAGGGGCTGCCAGGACTGGCCAGAGTGGACGAAGAGCTTGAGAGACCCTCTGGCCTCAGTCCCTTGTTGCAGGGTGAAAGTGGGCATGTGAGCACATAGTCTTGTCCCTTCCAAAGCATGCCCAGTCTCTACTGATCCTCACTCCTGTCCAGCCGCTGAAGTCTAGGACCCACCTCAAGTTACTCACCTTCCCTGGCTCAAGGCCTGGATTAAGTTCATTTCTCCATTACAACCTGCTCCCCCATTTTCCTCTCTCCTTCCTCGTGATTCCAGAGGGCTCACAGAGAGGGGAGCTGGGGAAGTTCCTCCTGGCTTTGTCTCCTTTCTGTTGCTTTACTGCAAAACTAGAAGGGAGCAGTCCGCCCCCTGATCCTGCAGCCCACTGACCCTCACTCCATCTGCTCTGGCCTGAACAATCACTTTTACTGTTTCCCTGTATTTAAAGCCTTTTCGCCTCCATCTCCTGCTTTGCCATCTCTCATTTCGGTCTCTCTCCTGCTCTGCCAGCATGAAGACTGAGAGAGGCTTTCAAAATGCAGGCTCTGTCCAGATGAAATGGAAAGGCTGGGCAGGACCAGCGGGTCAAACCTGCACCTTGGGCTCGTTTGGTGTGGGGTCCAGGGACGGTGACTTCTGGAGGGTCTGAAGGCTCAAAGGGGATGCGCTGGGGAGCACGGTGGGTGCTCCGTTGAGTGCTCTCGTCTACCTGGCACAGGGGTTCACATGAACACACGTGCACAAGGGAAGTCATGAAAAACCCAACCTGTGTCCCACAGACGGCTGAGGGCAGCAAATCTGGTGCCCGGGGTTGTGTTAGAAGAATATGGGTTTTCCTGGTTTGCCCGGAATGAGGAAGCTCCTCAACGCCCCCATAGGAACTACTTTGAAAAGTTAATGCAAACCTTTGAAAGAAAGGGAGGAAGGAAGGAAACAAAGAGAAAGAGAATAGATTTATATGCCTATACGTGACTATATGGAGCCTTGTAGATAAATACAAGCCCACGTTTTTTTTTCAGCCTATCCTCCCCCCAGAGGGTGTGCTGCTGCGAATTGAATGCAATGAGGTGCTGAAACCACACGCTTCGTTCTGCACGTAGTTTAGTTCCCCGGAAGAACCAGTCTTTCCACTGTTGGAGTGTGTGTTGATTTCTAAGTCTGCAGGGGTGTGCTATATGCACACATACTTCATATGGATGTACCCGCCTCGGAGAACCTGTCTGTCTCATATCACTCACTTATTAATTTGTTTTGTTTTGAGAGGGATGGAATGCGTTTTTGTTTTTATAAATTCGGGGGAGAGAGAACGCTCTGCTGGGGTGGCAGGATGGGAAGGACAGGGCTGGAGCCATACAGCTGCTGGCTGGAGGAGGAGACAGACCCGGGAGAGGCACCGACACCTTCGTCTTTTCCTTGCTCCCCCTGTGACCCATCCAAACTGGGAAAACCCTAGGTGTGTCATCGAACGTCACATGTTGGGCCATCTTGTTTCCCCATCTCGGGCCAGGCTGGACAGCAAGGTGGAGCCATCCACGGCCCAGTGCACCTGCCTTCTCACCCATTTTCCTCTTCTCCTTTTCCAACTCTGTCTTTCCCTGTCTGTTACACATATGCTTACCTCTCTCTCCCTCTCCCGCTCCCTCTCTCTCTCTCTCTCTCTTTCTCTCTCTCATTCTTCCTCTCTTCCCTTCCCTGTTCATTCAACTTGCCTCGAAAAGAAAACCATTTTGGGGGGTGTCTCCTTAGCTTTCTGAATCTCCATTGTTGCCATTTTCCAAGTTGAGACCTTGCTAGAGATTCCGAGGTCCTCCGTTTCCTCAAATAGATAGATATATGTATTCTTTTCCCTTACATGAGATGAAATGAGTGGCGTCCTGGGGTGGAGGGAGGCTCTGGCTGGAGTTGGGGCTGGGGTGGGATGGGGCGAGGGAAAGACGGGGAGGGGAGGCGTCACTCCACGTTGCTGCTGTCGAAGGTGTGGCACTGGAAGTCCCCGTCGACGTACTCCATGCCGGGCAGCTTCATCCCGTACTTGTCCACGCACCAGCAGATGCCACGCTTGCGGCCGCGGGAAGGCTTGCACTGGGGTGGGGGGAGCGACAGGCGGTGAGGGCAGCTGTACCCCAGGATCCGCTCCTGCCTGGCCTTTATCTTCCCCACCCGGGACCAACTCTTGTCCCCAGAGAGTTGAGGGGCTGTACCCAACCCTGGGGGTCCGGCGTCCCCTCTGCATGGAGAGGGCCCTGGGGAAAATGCTAATTTGGGCAGTCTGCCCTCGGTGGGCTCCTACACCTCTTTTTTATGTCACCCATTCAGGGTCCTCCACCTTGGTATTCTCCAGAAAGCTACATGATCTGATGATGATAATAATAATAATAATAATAATAATGATGATGATGATGATGCCAGGAGGCATAACTTGTACAGCTTTACCATGCACAAGATACTACTTCACACTTGTATATGGCAGGAGCTGATCAGCTGCTTTACAAGGATTGTCCCATTATTCCTCACAGTCGTGTGAGATCACAGGTACAATTCTGCATTTGACATGAGAAACCGGAGGCAGAGACGTTACTAACTGAGGAAAGAGCACACAGCTAGTAAGTGCAGAGCCAAGAACTGACCCAAGGCCACCTGGCTCTTGACCCCTGACTTAGATGAGGTCCCTGTGGAGCAGCAGGGACACCAGGAGGGGACTTGATAGAAACGCCACCTTCTCAGGGTCCACCCTGACCGAACACTTGGATGCGCTGGGGTGGGCCTGCAGCCAGTGTCTGAGCCAGGCCTTGGGATTCTGGTGCCCTGGGAGGTCTGAGAACCACTGCCCTAGGGCCTGGTCCCACTGCCACAGGCTGAGTCTCACTGGGTGACCAGTCATGGGGGTCCCCAAAGGGTACGTGGGCTGTGAACGGGACACAAAATGATTCCAGGTGGCACGCTGTAAAAATACGTTCTAAAGTCTTATGTGTGCAATATTTATGTGTGTGTGCATCAGAAAATAACACATCAACATGCGATGGGAGAGTGACACAAAGTTTCCTTTTAAAACGAATTCATGAAAACAAGGTGAATCATTAAATCCAGATGGTGGTACGAGCTTGGTTGTTGGAGGGTCGGGAAACACTACTGCCAATGCCAGAGATCCTGGGCATTTAGAGGTAGAGGTTTTCTGGCAAGGGCATCCCAGGGGCCCTCCGGGCTTGCGGGCAGGGGCCGGGCATACCTGCTTTCTCTTGTAGAATCCCTTGCGGTCGCAGTTGGGCAGGTACACGGCTCGGGGCACCATGCGCGGGCTGGCTTTGAGCTCCTGCAGCGAAGCCTCCATGTGTCGGCGGCAGGGGCCCTGTGTGTGGACGGGGGCATGAGAGGTGTGGCAGGTCTCAAGTGGAAACCACCTGCGTGCAGGACGTGTGGCCTAGGGGGCGGGGGCTAAACCGTCTGCGGGAAAAGTGGCCGCTTTTTGTTGCAATAGTTGCTACCAAAGGTCCTTCCTCCCTCTCACCCATCATGCACCCTGGGTGTAGAAAGGATGCAGAACCTGCATTTGACCAGGTACGAAGGCGTGTTACCCCATTTGTCTTCCAGGCCACCCACCCTCAGCTCCTCCATTCTGCTGAGTAATTAAGTGCAGAGGTGGCTGTCTGGGGATGCTCTGGAGGATGTTCCGTCTCTGGCGAGGTGAGGACACAGCTTCAGGGCGTACACACACCTGGCGTGTGCTCGCTCTGGTGGGCTGGCACCTTCCTTGAGCACTGCCTCTCCTTTCCAGCCAGATAAGTCCTGGCTCCTGATAACTGCCAGCTCTGAGAATTCTCCTGAACCCCAAGCTGAGCTGCCATGGTCAGTGGTAGGTCCATTCCTAGGTCTAGCCTAAGCACCTCCAGCTGCCACGAATGGTCATGTAGAGGCAGGGAAAGGTCAAAAGTCGGGGTCGGGGCAGAGTCTGCCCAGTGTGGATGCAGAAGGAGATGGGGAGAGAATCCTCAGGACTCACCTGCTCAGACTCCTGTCTCATCTCCGGCGCAGAAATGACCCGGGGGTGGGCAGTGTTCTCGGCTCCTCCCACGAACTTGGACTGGGTCAGCTTCTTCCTGCGATCCTTCTTCACCGCCTCGGCCTTCAGCTCGGAGATGCGGGTGTGCTTGGGCCGGAAGACCTTGGGGGAGTAGGTCTCCTCTGCCATCTCGGAGGTGGTCGGCTCCTCGTGTTCCCTGGAGTCTCTGTCTGCGGGGGGCAAGGAGGGAGGATGCAGATCAGCCTTTGGGGGCTGAGACCCCACCGTGCAGGGCTCCAGGCTGGGAGGTTTGGGTGAGGAGACCGGGTTTCCACCCTCCTGGGGCTGACCGGATGGGGGGAAAGCAGAGAAGTAAGGCAGAAGAGCGAACGCTTATGTAAGTGGTGGGAAGTTGCCGACACACGACCGGAGTCCAGAAGAGCGAGTCGAGTCTAGGAAGCCTTCATGGAGTGGGAGGGTCTTGAAAAAGGAGGGAGAGGACATTCTGGGGGCTGGAAGGGGGCATGGAGGAGGGGCCCATGGGAGAGCTCACGCTGTGGTAAGGGGCTTGCTTGCTAGGGGGCTGGCTATGTGGATGAGGCAGTGGCTGCAGGTGGGGCTGCCATGTCAGAACACAACCTACAGTTCCAGGCTGTTGGAGGAAAACAGGGGACAGCCACGCAGGGACAAGAAAGGCCTCTTGTGAGGTATTTGTGCCTTCAGAACTGCTGCAGTTGAGATATATTAGGACTTGGGAAACCAGGGGCAGGAGGGTCCTGGGGGTCTGGACTAGCAGGGTGGTGGGGGCCACCATGAAGGGCAGGAGGAGGACAGAGCCAGAAATGTGGGGCCTAGCGGGGAGCAGTGCTGGTGGGCGAGGGGACACTGAACCCTGAGGCTTGGCTCCCTGCTCTGGCCCAGAGCCGGCTCTGTGCTCTGGGCCCTGGGAGGCTGGAACATAACCCAGCTCCAGGCCAAGAGAGGCCGACAGCTGGCTGGGGCAGGCGCAGTTATATATAGGAGTGACATGGTGACAGTCTATACTTAGCTGACTTATGACCTTTAAAGAAGTAGGACTTTGTTCATTTATTTGTTGATCTGTTCATTCTACCCTCCTGGCCTTTTCTTGGTCCACAGATCTCCATTCAATTGTTATTTCACAGGCGCCCTGCCAGCCTCGGCAGACCCAGAGTGCAGTGGTCTTGGGTTGCTTTTCCCAGGTGACGAGGGTGTGGCCAGGATGCCCACATGAGACCAAGGACAGGGCAGTGCAGTGGGGGCAGGGAGGCCTTTGTCTATATTGCCCTCTTTCCTTTTCAAATTCTAGAAAAAGGACATAGGGCTTTGGGACGACCCCATATGACTCAAAACGGGTGAAGGAAAATCTGTTCTCCGTCCGTTCCCGCAATCTAGGCTACCCAGGAGCGGTGATGGCAAGGTGTCGGGGACGGAAAACAGAAGGAGAGCATTCCACGGAGGTGGGGATGAGAAGGGCAGGGAGAGAGCAGCTCGGGAGCAGACACTGTTCTGTGTCCCAAGCAGGAGCTCTCATCTCAGCCCAGGGGAAGCTCGCTGTGTGCCAAGGGAGGCACTGGGAGACCTGGCCTCACCCTGTCGGGGCGGCAGGTGGCAGGAAGCGCACGAGCACCTGTCTGTCTCGCGGCTGGGGATTTGTCAAATTTAACTGAATAGGGATCTGATCATTAAGGGCCTGGGAGGGAAGCTCCCCGGCCTGCAGTGTTCTGGGTGGTCAGGTGATATAGGAATGTAACCACAGGCCAGGAAGAGAAGAGGTCCCCGGAGAGGAGATGATGGGCAGAAAGCAAATAGCACAGCCGCACGCAGGATCTCCCGGCACCCAGTTCAGCAGCAGACTTGCCAGCCCCCACCTTTAGCAGCCCACTCCACTCCCCTGCCGCCGGGTCTGGACTCAGGGCCTGACTCCACTCTGCCAAACCTGCTGTGCTGACTAATCCACACAGTGACGTGCCTGGGGGCTGGGATGTAGCCTTCTAGACCATATTAGCTAAAGGAGTGATGTTTCCGGGCAAATCAAATTTTCTTGGTTGTGGGATGAGCTAGAATTGGGGTGGGATGCAGGGAGGAGCCAAGCTGGTTTGGGGAGCTCTGTACAAATTGAAAGGCTAGGGCTCTGTTGTCTAGTAACTAGGGCCCAAACCTGAGGCTCAGGACTGGGGGAGGAGGGGTGAGGAGAGGAAAAGCTAACTATGGCTGCTGGGCCCATCTTACTGAGTGACTTGGGACACTTCACTCCACCTCTCTGGGTGTCACCAAGCATTCTAATCCTCAAAAAGCAGGTGACTAGAAGGGTAGAGCAGAGGGCAAGAGAAGGTTGGCACTGAGAAGCTGGGAGCATTTTTGGGGGGCATGGCCACACCCCTTCCCAATCAAGATTGTAACCAGATGATGTGAGGGGGGGAGGGCGAGAGGGCTGGGTGCTGACCAGGGCACGGGAGAAGGATGAGCAGCTCCCTCAGGGGCATCTGTGGAGCTGGCCTCCAGGAATCACCTCTTCAAGGGGAGAGCCCAGGATGCCGCCCACCCCGGCGGCTGGCTGTACCAGCTCCTGGGATCCTTCCAGTATACCATCTAGTCCATGCCCGTGTCCAAGCCGAAATGAGTACCTACGCCATCCCAGGGGAACTCGTCCCAGTTCTTAAAGACATCTGGGATGCACATGCCACCCATCCTCTCTGTCTCTTTGGTCAGAGGGTGTCATTTCACTTCTCTCTGGCTTGGTGGACATGGAAGCTTGGTGGCTCCTGGCCCGCCGTGTACGACCAGCTCTTCTCAAGACTCTTCACTTTTGAGGACTTTTTCTAAGAGCGCTGTGGGCCGCCCTTAACCTTGAGTCTCCCTCCTGGGAAGAGGATGGGGATGTCAACAATGGTTCGATAGACTTTGGGGCAAATTTATGTGACCTCTCTTAGTGTCTTCTCTGAAAGTGTTGGGGCCAAGCAGTGATACTCCTGGAAGACGGAGTGCAGATCCCTGTATCTTCTTTAAGGAACTCAAACACATTCGCAAGCCCTCTCCCTTTCCCCCAGCCTCACCTCGCCGGGACTTCAGGCACATTGTCCCTAGTTTGCTGGTTCTTTGGCTGCTTCTGAAGGGCAGGCTTAAAGTTTTGATGTGTCTCCTAGGTTTTGGAGCCACTTAACCCCATGGGACCTGTTACTTAGGTAGCAGGGGAGTCGAGTGTCAAAGACACTAATCAGGGTCTTGTGGCACCTGTGGGCTCCAGAGACACAGCGGAAACGTGGAGCGGAGCCAGGGCAGAGCCACGAAGATTAAAGGGCTGGAAAGGAAGAGGGGAGCTGGATGCCAGCGCCAGCTAGCCCTGTGCAGCTGCTTTGAGGCCGAGTCATAAATAGGCTTTCAGTTCTGGAAAGGTTTAAGTTTTAGATAAGACAAGAAGGCACAAGCAGCCTGGCAGCTCCTGAGCTATTTCGTCAAGAGGCAATGGGCCGGGGCTGCAGAAGGGCTTCAGGCGGGATATAAGGGAGGACTTCCTGGTGAAGCTGCCCCGCATGTGAACAGCAATGGAGGGAGATTAGCGCAGTGGGTTCTAGAAGCTGTTGGACAAACAGGTCAATACCTCCATACGGCCAGTAGAGGGCAGGGGAGACTGATGGCCACACAACATGTCCCCGGTACTTATTTCTAGGGACTGTAAGCCATTTCAGAGTCTGGAATTTGTGTGCCTCTCTCACTACTTCTCTGACAACCATCCAAACCCTCTCCTTCCCTCTGTGTGTCTGCAGCATGCAGAGGGAGAGAGATGGACAAGTGAGGACTGGAAAGGACCCATGCGAGGGGGACGGTGGAGGAGGCAGATGTGGCAGCTGGAGGGGAAGGGGCGAGGCTTATCTGCACATAACTCCCTGCTGTTTCTTTAATCTGCAACTGAAAAATGATCAGGGTTAGAAAAGAAACCCACCGGAGCCTTCCTTCCTTCCTGTCTCTAGGCATCACTTTGAAAGGATTCTGCAGAGGATGGGAAATGTGTGCTGCTCAGTACTGTTCCCTCCTCTGGGAAGCTGGGGAGGCAGAGTCCTTTAATTTCCTGTGATCTTATCCAATGACCAAGGAAGTGAGGGCTATGATATTGTCCTGATATTTACCTTTGTGGTAGGCTCTGATTCTGTTCTGACTTCTACCCTAGTCCCGTCAGCCAGCTCAGACCCTCCTTCATTCATATGGTGCTGCCTGTTCACACTGGTGCGGCAACATGCACCGAGACGCATGTGGGAACACAGGCCCTCCCTGTGACAACATGAACACCTGCTGAGGACCACGCCATTCTGCAAACACAGAGCGGCTCTGGGTGCAGGCTTGGCTGCTGTGGACCCAGAGCATCCTCAGGTGGGTAGTGCTGTTCACAGCACAGGTGCACAGTGCGCTTTCCCTGCCTGAGCCCCCACTGTCTCCACCCCTCCGTCTTGCCGCTGCTGTCCTCTCATAGGGGAGGATGGTTTAGCAACAGAACCAGGCACTTTCTCATCCCACCCTGTTCCCAGGTCACAGTGACTGGACGGGTCCAGGTGGGGACCTGCTGTTCCCTGCAAGCCATCCTTCCATTTGGAGCCCTTGATCACACCCTGGCCCCATTCACAGCCCGGGTCCAGGCTGGTGCTAGCCTCCCACTCTGTCTTGACTTCATAATCAAACTTAAGAGAAACCTGAGGTGGCCTTGATATTGGGATTTACTTCCGGAAACTGAGGTGTACTTGGAATTCACAGCTCAGGGAGGAGGCAGGGCTTTGCCAGGCCACCTGGACCTGGAGAGAGGAAAGTCTCCTTTTCCAGTCAGAAAACAGGATGGGTTTGCCCCGTGTCTCCTCTACAAGGAATGAAGAGGGGAGCCGGGTTTCCTCTGGCTCTCCTTCTGGCTCCCTCTGTGGAATTTAAACAGTCAACGTTTTGAGGGAAGAGCTGTGTTGTCATTTCCTCTCCAGTGTGTAGTATTCAATAAATAATCTTTAAATGGAGAGATGCATGGATCTGCTCAAGAGACAGAGAGAAGTGGGTCTCGAAGCATTTCTGTCACATAAGCTGGGGCATGTTAGACCTCTGGATGCCCTGAGAGGTCATTCCACTCATGCCCTGACTTCAAGCATAATAACTGCCCAGAGGGAGCAAGGAGGCAGGAGGAGGAGGCTGCAGGGGTGGGAGAGAAGTAGGCGTCCCCAGGATTTCCTGGGTTTCTTTGGCCTAAGGCTGCACTGTCCAGTACAGTAGCTACTAGCCACATGGGGCCATTTAAACTAATAAATATGAAATCAAATTATAAATTCAGCTCCTCAGTGGCTCTAGGTACATTTCAAGTGCTCCAGAGCCACTGTGGCTAGTGGCTACTGTGTTGGACAACACAGATATAGAATATTTCTATCATCGCAGAAAATTCTACTGGACAGCACTGGTTGAGGACGCTGATTCATATCTGGGTGTGCCTAGGTGCTCAGTGCCCCCTCCCCACCTTGCCGTTTCATAGCCAGCCTGCAGCCTCCTGCTCTTCGCTACATGAGGCTTATGGGAGAATGATGGATCAGCAGCTCCCTATTTAAAAACCCTGAGACGTCTCAGTCTCCCGGAGTCTGACGGGCTCCCAGCTGTGGATGCCAAACGACTCCGTCACACTGTGTGTGGGTGCCTTTGCAAGGAGAGAGGGGACGGGGCTGCAGGGAGGGGCTGTGGAGCCTGCCCGGGGAGCTGCAACGTCCCTCCTCCCACTGCTCCATCCCTGACCAGTGACTGCCTTGCCCCAGTCTCTCTTGGAAGACACTGTTTTCTTTTCCTCTGTGGTCAGTAACAGACGTGCATGTTCTGGGCTCTTTTTAACCTGAATTATGGGCTGAGAAGGAAAGGAGTCTGACTTTCCAAGAGGAAAACAAACTCAAACAACCATCAGCTGAAGGAACAGTGGCAAGAAGGGAGGCGTTGCAAGAAGACACTGGAGGGGAGTCCTGCTGACTAGGGGTGAGTGGCAGAGGCGGGGAGCAGATTCAGAGTCAATGACTGGATGCTGAGGGCAATAGGCTTACCCCACGGAGCTCCATCACAGCCCTGAGCCCATTTCAGGCCAGGAGAACTAATGTGGGCAGGTGCGCTAAACCAAAAGGCAAAGTCAGCCGGCGCAGGCATGTAACATCTCTATCCTGAGCAGAGAAGTAAAGATGCCATATGGCCAAACGGGCAATCATTCCGAATCGGGAGCCAGACTCTTCACCTTTACCCCTCAGTCACCCTTCCTGGAGGAAGGTGGGGCTGCTACCACTGGTTCAATAAACCTCGGCGCAGAGTTACACGGACCTCTCCTAATCTCTTCCTCCCTCTCTTTGCTTTGGTTTTCTCCTTTGAGTTATGGGGAGGATGATGCCAGCCCCTTCTCCACAGGGTCATCATGAGGATTACGAGAGTTGATGTGTGCTAATTAACTCTCAGCACAGGTCTCTGCTGCCTCTGACTTCCCTAGTTCCAATCGCCAACTCAAAATCTGGTGACAGGTGTCTACTTTCAGAGCACAAGGTCTGAGGCTCCCAGGACTGCAGACAGGTCTGCTGGAAAGCGATGGCTCTCCGTGTCTCCAGGAGGCTGGCTGCCACAACTAGTCCCCACTTAGAGAGCTCCCCCCCGGGAGTTCCTCCCTGTGCAATCCCCTTCCTTCACGCTGCATTACGGCACCAGCTCTCCCTCCCAAAAGGTGGGGAGAGAAAAGGCGGAGATGTGGCAGGTAAGAAGTTGTGATGCTCCCCTGGAATGAAAGGTGGGGGTCCGGCTCTCACATCTCCCACTGTCCAGGGACCAGAGGTAAAGAAGGGTCTCCCTCATTTTTTTTTTTCCTGGGGAAATTAGGATTCAGGGCCATGACTCTGGTGCACATTTCTTCATCCCTGGGAGGCAGCTGGTGATAAATTTACCCATAAGAAAGACACACTTTGCACAACTCCCAAGATGAGTATTTCCAGTCTGTCTAGGGCTGGGGAAGGTGGAGCATGCTCAGTAGAAACGTCTCTATCTGTTCCCCGTACACACCCCAAACCAGGAGGTAATGGAGGGGCCAGGTGAGGAGCAGCCTCTGAATAGAGGAAGGGGAACTGAGGAGGGGGAGGACGCCCCTGGCTGTTTCTCTGGCCTGGCAACACTTCCACTTGTGGTTCATCACAGCCCATTCAGAATATGATGCCTAGGAGCTGCATTCCCCTCAAAGTCCTGCAAAACCAGAAGGGGGCAGCAGGGAGCACACGGCTGGAACTTCTGCTTTTCTTCCCCC